>NC_091208.1:10683325-10913325 GCF_040958095.1 Procambarus clarkii | reverse complement strand
ATTTTCCTAACTGAGGCAATGACTACACGAATAATGTGGATTAACCAAATGCAATAACTCAGACAGCACAATTACCTTAAATACCACAGCTAGGCCAGTTGTTCAGTCATGCCTTGGGAGAGATGTTGACCTCCCAGGATGTCTCAAACCACACTGATCTTTCTCTCCACTACTGACCTCTCTGAGGCTCACCCTAGCTCAGTTGCCAAATTAATCTTTGAAGAAGATTACTACTAAAATCCTGTATTCGTCACTAAAGGTGACTTATTATTCCAAAAAATTGGGAATTATCTAGATACTCAAGCCAGGCTAATTACAATATTCAGTAGCACTTGTATTTCACCAATTTACATGAATTAACATGCCAGCTGGGGGAGGGGGGTACTTATTTACCAAGTACGAAATATTTTTTACATATCGTCATATTCTTAATGACGGAAAATGCTTCTTTGATAACATACAAGACTTATTCTTTATTCTCAATTGACGTTAATTTTAACATACGTACTTACCCACAATTGATTATTCCTACTAATTTGTTTACAGCCTGAATTATTATCCTAGTTTGATGAATTGACACAGGCTGCAAGTGGCGCTACGGTTTCTACATTATGAGCTCACCTCCCTCTGGGGAATGACCCTCCCTAGTCAGTCAGGTCAACACCAACTCACTACCACTTTACCAAGGCCGTATCCTCCCTTCTTTTGAAGGCCAACTTTCAATGGTAAATCTATGGTCTTTCTATATTAACAGTCCCACTGTTACAATTGTGTTCAACCCAATCACCATTGTTTTAAAATCTAGCACCCCTGTGTTCAACTCCCTTCACTATTGTGTTCATCCCCATTACCATTGTGTTCAACGCCCATCAACACTGTTCAACCACATCACTATTGTGTTTAACTCAATCATAATTGTGTTCAACGCCCATCACAATAGTGAACCTTATCACTATTGTGTTGAATCCCATCACCATTGTGTTTAACCCTATCACCCCTGTGTTCAACCCCATCAATACTGTGTTCAACCCCAATACAATCTCCATTGTGTTCAACTCCCATCACTATTATGTTCAACCCTGTCACCATTGTGTTCAACCCCGTCATAAATATGTTTCACCTCTTCACCCCTGTGATCAACCCCATCAATAATGTGTTCAACCCCATCACCATTGAGTTCAACCCCCATCACCATTGAGTTCAACCCCCATCACCATTGAGTTCAACCCCCATCACCATTGAGTTCAACCCCCATCACCATTGAGTTCAACCCCCATCACCATTGAGTTCAACCCCCATCACCATTGAGTTCAACCCCCATCACCATTGAGTTCAACCCCATCACCATTGAGTTCAACCCCCATCACCATTGAGTTCAACCCCCATCACCATTGAGTTCAACCCCCATCACCATTGAGTTCAACCCCATCACCATTGAGTTCAACCCCCATCACCATTGAGTTCAACCCCCATCACCATTGTGTTCAACACTTTAATTTTTTTTTAACCCTATCACAATTATGATCAAATATATTACCCTTGTGTTCAACCTCATTACCATTGTGTTTGTCGGAAATTTTCGACATATAATTTTACTAACACTTGGCATACCAAGTAAATTCGGTCAAGTTAGGAATGTACTAACTTTACTAACATAATAATTTTATCACAGAGAATGGATTCAGTGGCTTTCCAGAGAAAATTTGATGTTCCACCTAAGCAAATCCACTATTTCCTGATAATGTTTATCTTGTGAATACCTAAAACCTTCTGTGAACAAGTTTTTTTGTTTTGGAATTTATTTGTGGAATTTCAAATATTTTAACTTCTTTATCCTTATTCTTGTCGTGATATTCTAGTATTACATCAGTCAACTTTAAATGAAAGTTTAGACGGGCCTCCTGAGGAAGGACTTACTTAGCTAATACGCTAAATGTAGTATATTACGATGTAATACTGTCGGTTGCCTGTCCTTTACGGACAAATCAACCCAAAACCTGAAGAGAACGTACACTTTAATCAGGAGATCACCCTGCACGCTGCTTCTTGCTTTTGGAGAAGGGCTCACTGTCACATATTCAGGGGATGCGGCTCCACACTAGCCTCGTTGTCATGTGCACACACCCACTCGAGCCGCCGTGACTCCCCACTCTCTCCTTGGTTGGTATGATTTCCTCAATCCCCCTTTCTCTTATTATTATCCTTTACTACCCTGTCCACAGCTGTGGTGCTTTCTCTCTCTCTCTCTCTCTCTTTCTCTCTCTCTTTTACTTCCTGGGAAGCCTCACTAGGACAAGGGCAAACACCTGTTAATTACACATATTTAATAACAACACAGAAAATATACAGAGCAATCACATACAATCCATGGGAATATAAACCTCTACACTTGATATAGCAACCTGGTTGTAGTTCAAAACCATCAAGCGACTCTATCAGTCGCTTATACCAAGTGGTCGCCCACTCCTGGCTCGCCACTGATGCTATCAACCTCACCAAGTGGGTAAATCATGTAGTACAATATGATATGGCACTATCAGCTCTGGAATATGTGTAAATATCTGCAGGCAATTCAGCCAATGGCTGTAATACTATAAACATTAATATAAATATGCAGGCGATGAGTCACAATAACGTGACTGAAGTATATTGACCAATCCACACACTAGAAAATGAAGGGACGGCGACGTTTCGGTCCATCCCGGACCATTCTCAAGTCGATTGTGAGAATGTGAGTCTCACAATCGACTTGAGAATGGTCCAGGACGGACGGAAACGTCGTCGTCCCTTCATTTTCTTGTGTGTGAATTGGTCAACATCAATATAAATATTTCTTGGCACAAAAATGATAACCAATCACACTATCAGTCTTAAAACATATATATATATATATATATATATATATATATATATATATATATATATATATATATATATATATATATATATATATATATATATATATATATATATATATATATATATATATATGTCGTACCTAATAGCCAGAACGCACTTCTCAGCCTACTATGCAAGGCCCGATTTGCCTAATAAGCCAAGTTTTCATGAATTAATTGTTTTTCGACTACCTAACCTACCTAACCTAACCTAACCTAACTTTTTCGGCTACCTAACCTATAGAGATAGGTTAGGTTAGGTTAGGTAGGGTTGGTTAGGTTCGGTCATATATCTACGTTAATTTTAACTCCAATAAAAAAAAAATGACCTCATACATAATGAAATGGGTAGCTTTATCATTTCATAAGAAAAAAATTAGAAAAAATATATTAATTCAGGAAAACTTGGCTTATTAGGCAAATCGGGCCTTGAATAGTAGGCCAAAAAGTGAGTTCTGGCTACTAGGTACGACATATATATATATATATATATATATATATATATATATATATATATATATATATATATATATATATATATATATATATATATATATATGTCGTACCTAGTAGCCAGAACGCAGTTCTCAGCCTACTATGCAAGGCCCGATTTGCCTAATAAGCCAAGTTTTCCTGAATTAATATATTTTCTCTCATTTTTTTCTTATGAAATGATAAAGCTACCCATTTCATTATGTATGAGGTAAATTTTTTTTATTGGAGTTAAAATTAATGTAGATATATGACCGAACCTAACCAACCCTACCTAACCTAACCTAACCTATCTTTATAGGTTAGGTTAGGTTAGGTGCCTGAAAAAGTTAGGTTAGGTAAGGTTAGGTAGGTTAGGTAGTCGAAAAGCAATTAATTCATGAAAACTTGGCCTATTAGGCAAATTGGGCCTTGCATAGTAGGCTGAGAAGTGCGTTCTGGCTACTAGGTACGACATATATATATATATATATATATATATATATATATATATATATATATATATATATATATATATATATATAGGGAAGGGAGTACCACCTCTATGTGGAAGAAGGGGGACCCATAGCCTCGGAGGAAACCACACATAACGCATTGGAGGGAATGTAGGTCCCCTCCAATACAGTTTCTGTTTGCTTTTCTCCTACCACCCCCTTCCCTTTTTTTATATTATATATATATGTATATATATATATATATATATATATATATATATATATATATATATATATATATATATATATATATATATATATATATATATATGGCACAACTCTCCTAAACACGAGAGTTAAGTATACAACTTTAGAACACTTTCCCACCAGGAGACTCGAACCCTAGCCAGCACAGAAGCCTTCCAGCAACTGGCATAACAGGTACGCCTTAACCCTCTCCACCACCCGCTCAGACCCTTAAAAGAGATGGTAATTTCGGAGTATTTAAATACCCCAAAGATCAACACCTCCCAAGAGCACCAGAGCAAGTGAGGGGTCATTTAGACGTTAATTTCATCAAGTCCCTGTTAATATGGGAAGACACAGTGTCTCTGCTTAAGGCACAACTCTCCTAAACACGAGAGTTAAGTATACAACTTTAGAACACTTTCCCACCAGGAGACTCGAACCCTAGCCAGCACAGAAGCCTTCCAGCAACTGGCATAACAGGTACGCCTTAACCCTCTCCACCACCCGCTCAGACCCTTAAAAGAGATGGTAATTTCGGAGTATTTAAATACCCCAAAGATCAACACCTCCCAAGAGCACCAGAGCAAGTGAGGGGTCATTTAGGTCATTCTTGGGAGGTGTTGAGCATTTGAGAGAGGTGGATGGGGTGAGGTGGCATTAATAGGGTATTAATTTCATCAACACAAGACAGAACACGAAACAATGGGTATTGAATAGAAGTGATTGTAGAAAGCCTATTGGTCCATATTTCTTGATGCTTCTATATTGGAGCGGAGTCTTGAGGTGGGTGTATATATATATATATGAAAATTCATATATATATATATATATACATATACATATATATATATATATATATATATATATATATATATATATATATATATATACAATATATATATATATATATATATATATATATATATATATATATATATATATATATATATATATATATATATATATATATATATATATATGTCGTACCTAGTAGCCAGAACGCACTTCTCAGCCTATTATGCAAGGCCCGATTTGCCTTAATAAGCCAAGTTTTCATGAATTAATGTTTTTTCGTCTACCTAACCTACCTAACCTAACCTAACTTTTTAGGCTACCTAACCTAACCTAACCTATAAAGATAGGTTAGGTTAGGTTAGGTAAGCCGGTCGGCTTACGGTTAGGGAGCCGGTCGGCTGAGCGGACAGCACGCTGGACTTGTGATCCTATGGTCCTGGGTTCGATCCCAGGCGCCGGCGAGAAACAATGGGCAGAGTTTCTTTCACCCAATGCCCCTGTTACCTAGCAGCAAATAGGTACCTGGGTGTTAGTCAGCTGTCACAGGCTGCTTCCTGGGGGTAGAGGCCTGGTTGAGGACCGGGCCGCGAGGACACTAAAAACCCCCGAAATCATCTCCAGATAACCTCCCTCCAGGTAGGGTTGGTTAGGTTCGGTCATATATCTACGTTAATTTTAACTCCAATAAAAAAAAATTGACCTCATACATAATGAAATGGGTAGCTTTATCATTTCATAAGAAAAAAAATTAGAGAAAATATATTAATTTAGGAAAACTTGGCTTATTAGGCAAATCGGGCCTTGCATAGTAGGCTGAGAAGTGAGTTCTGGCTACTAGGTACGACATATATATATATACATATATATATATATATATATATATGTCGTACCTAGTAGCCAGAACTCACTTTTTGCCCTACTATGCAAGGCCCGATTTGCCTAATAAGCCAAGTTTTCCTGAATTAATATATTTTTTCTAATTTTTTTCTTACGAAATGATAAAGCTACCCATTTCATTATGTATGAGGTCAATTTTTTTTTATTGGAGTAAAAATTAACGTAGATATATGACAAAACCTAACCAACCCTACCTAACCTAACCTAACCTATCTTTATAGGTTAGGTTTGGTTAGGTAGCCAAAAAAGTTAGGTTAGGTTAGGTTAGGTAGGTTAGGTAGTCGAAAAACAAATAATTCATGAAAACTTGGCTTATTAGGCAAATCGGGCCTTGCATAGTAGGCTGAGAAGTGCGTTCTGGCTACTAGGTACGACATATATATATATATATATATATATATATATATATATATATATATATATATATATATATACATATATATATATATATATATATATATATATATATATATATATATATATATATATATATATATATATGTATATATATATGTCGTACCTAGTAGCCAGAATGCACTTCTCAGCCTACTATGCAAGGCCCGATTTGCGTAATATAATATATTACGCAAATATTATATTTGCGTAATATATTATATATATATATATATATATATATATATATATATATATATATATATATATGAATGAAAACTCACACCCCAGAAGTGACTCGAACCCATACTCCCAGAAGCAACGCAACTGGTAACTACAGGGCGCCTTAATCCGCTTGACCATCACGGCCGTCAAAAGGAAGTGATAGCCGAGGCTATTTGAGCCACTTCCCCGACGGCAACTCGGATGGTAATCTTGGGCATAGCATTTCACCAAATCACAGGGCGCCGGATTAAGGCGCCCTGTAGTTACCAGTTGCGTTGCTTCTGGGAGTATGGGTTCAAGTCACTTTTGGGGTGTGAGTTTTCATTCGCATATAGTCCTGGGGACCATTCAGGCTTGTTCGCATTTGTGTTCCTCACGTGTGCCCCAAAGAATGAGGTGATTTGGTGAAATGCTATGCCCAAGATTACCATCCGAGTTGCCGTCGGGGAAGTGGCTCAAATAGCCTCGGCTATCACTTCCTTTTGACGGCCGTGATGGTCAAGCGGATTAAGGCGCCCTGTAGTTACCAGTTGCGTTGCTTCTGGGAGTATGGGTTCGAGTCACTTCTGGGGTGTGAGTTTTCATTCGCATATAGTCCTGGGGACCATTCAGGCTTGTTCGCATTTGTGTTCCTCACGTGTGCCCCAAAGAATGAGGTGATTTGGTGAAATGCTATGCCCAAGATTACCATCCGAGTTGCCGTCGGGGAAGTGGCTCAAATAGCCTCGGCTATCACTTCCTTTTGACGGCCGTGATGGTCAAGCGGATTAAGGCGCCCTGTAGTTACCAGTTGCGTTGCTTCTGGGAGTATGGGTTCGAGTCACTTCTGGGGTGTGAGTTTTCATTCGCATATAGTCCTGGGGACCATTCAGGCTTGTTCGCATTTGTGTTCCTCACGTGTGCCCCAAAGAATGAGGTGATTTGGTGAAATGCTATGCCCAAGATTACCATCCGAGTTGCCGTCGGGGAAGTGGCTCAAATAGCCTCGGCTATCACTTCCTTTTGACGGCCGTGATGGTCAAGCGGATTAAGGCGCCCTGTAGTTACCAGTTGCGTTGCTTCTGGGAGTATGGGTTCGAGTCACTTCTGGGGTGTGAGTTTTCATTCGCATATAGTCCTGGGGACCATTCAGGCTTGTTCGCATATATATATATATATATATATATATATATATATATATATATATATATATATATATATATATATATATATATATATATATATATATTATTAAATATGACCGAAAAAGTAAGATTAATAATTCTAACACGAATTTTCTCAATCTTTCGTACATTTCTTTTCACTGTTGGAGGTAATTCAAAAATCAATTCTCCAAAATTCATTTTTATTTCTAGTCTGACGCGACACGAGCGCGTTTTGTAAAACTTATTACATTTTCAAAGACTTTAGTTTACAAATACACAACTGAATAGAACTTACACATCTTCGATTTTTGTTTATATCTACATTTGAGTGAGGTGGCATTAATAAGGTATTAATTTCATCAACACAAGACAGAACAAGAGGTGGCATTAATAGGGCATTAATTTCATCAACATATATATATATATATATATATATATATATATATATATATATATATATATATATATATATATATATATATATGTCGTACCTAGTAGCCAGAACTCACTTCTCAGCCTACTATGCAAGGCCCGATTTGCCTAATAAGCCAAGTTTTCATGAATTAATGTTTTTTCGTCTACCTAACCTACCTAACCTAACCTAACCTAGCTTTTTTTGGCTACCTAACCTAACCTTACCTATATATATAGGTTAGGTTAGGTTAGGTAGGGTTGGTTAGGTTCGGTCATATATCTACGTTAATTTTAACTCCAATAAAAAACATTGACCTCATACATAGTGAAAAGGGTAGCTTTATCATTTCATAAGAAAAAAATTATAGTAAATATATTAATTCAGGAAAACTTGGCTTATTAGGCAAATCGGGCCTTGAATAGTAGGCTGAGAAGTGAGTTCTGGCTACTAGGTACGACATATATATATATATATATATATATATATATATATATATATATATATATATATCAGAAACTTCTTTTCGACGGCTCATAAAACGGAGGAAAGGGTCCTGAAAGATATTGTCGATAGGAACGTCATCCATACAGACAAAAATCAGAAAATACATTTGATAATTTATTATAAAACCAAAAAAACGGCCAATCTACTCATGATAAACTCGCCAGACACCAAGCAGAACGCTTTGGAGACCAACGTCGTCTATGCCTTTAAATGCCCACTTGGGGACTGTAAGTCCCAAAGAACTCAGTATATAGACAAGAAAACAACGTTTTTTTCTAGGCGAGTAACAATGCATAAACAACAGAGAGCCATCAAGGAACACATAGTCTCTTCTCACAACCAGACCATAACCAGAGAAATCTTAACAAACAACACAGAAATCATCGATAGGTACGGCGATAGCAGGCGGCTTGACATCTGCGAGGCACTACACATCAAAAAGTCAACACCAGCAATCAACAACCAATTAATGCACAACTATATTCTACCTACTTCAAGACCCCGAACCAATATGGAAGCAGCAAGAGGAAGTATGGGCCAATAGACCTTCTGCAGTTACTTTCATTGATATGTCCACTTATCCAATTTATACCCATTGTTTCGTGTTCTGTAGTGTGTTTGTCACCTCACCCAAAACTTTTGTACCATATCACCCCATCCAATAGAGTATAAGTACGAAGAATATGTGTGTAAATTAAGTCTTTGAAAATGTAATACGAATTACGAAACACGTTCAGGCGTCAGACAATTAAAAAATGAATTTTGGAGAATTGTTATTTTTATTATCACCGACAACTTGAGAGTCGCACCCTATCTCAAGAACGGCGAAGAAGGTTAGGTAGAGAAATAGAAACAATTGAACGGAAGCTACAAGAATCATACAAAACCCAGGAGAGGCAAAGAGAGCAAAAGGCCATCAGTGAAATAGAAAGAAATCCGAAATATTTTTTCTCCTATGCAAAATCAAGATAAAAAACCACATCTAGTATCGGGCCCCTGCGAAAGGGAGATGGAACTTTCACCGATGACAACAAAGAAATGAGCGAGCTACTGAGGACGCAGTACGACTCTGTTTTCAGCGAGCCATTAAACACACTAAAGATTGATAACCCAAATGAATTTTTCATGGATACGATACCAACATCAAGTCATATATCAGACGTCACCCTATCCCCACTGGATTTTGAAGAAGCCATAAACAGTATGCCTATGCACTCTGCACCAGGCCCGGATTCTTGGAACTCCATATTCATGAAGAACTGTAAAAAACCACTATCGCAGGCCCTCCACATTCTGTGGAGACAAAGCCTAGATACTGGCGTTATTCCTGATATACTAAAAACAGCAGAGATAGCACCACTTCATAAAGGAGGAAATAAGGCTGAGGCAAAAAATTACAGACCGATAGCGCTAACATCCCACATCATAAAAATTTTTGAGAGAGTGCTAAGAAGTAAAATCACAAAATACATGGAATCACAGCAACTCCATAACCCCGGACAACATGGTTTCAGAACAGGGCGCTCTTGCCTGTCGCAGTTGCTGGACCACTATGATATGGCATTAGATGCTATGGAAGACAAACATAACGCGGATGTAATTTACACAGATTTCGCAAAAGCTTTTGATAAATGTGATCATGGTGTTATTGCACATAAAATGCGTTCAAAAGGAATTACCGGAAAAATAAGAAGATGGATCTACAATTTCCTGACCAACAGAACCCAATGTGTAATAGTCAACAAAATCAAATCCATCCCATCAACCGTGAAGAGCTCAGTCCCCCAGGGTACTGTGCTTGCTCCAGTACTTTTTCTCATCCTCATTTCGGACACAGACAAGAACACAACCTATAGCACTGTATCATCCTTTGCAGATGACACTAGGATCTTCATGAGAGTAGGCAACATAGAGGACACGGCGAACCTCCAGTCAGATGTAAATCAGGTCTTTCTATGGGCTACAGAAAATAATATGGTGTTTAACGAAGATAAGTTCCAGGTCATGCGCTATGGAAAAAATAAAAATATAAAAACGGAAACCACGTACAAAACTCAGGCAAATCATAACATAGAACGAAAAGGCAATGTAAAGGATCTGGGTATACTCATGTCGGAAGACCTTACCTTTAAAGAACACAATAAAGTAGCCGTCACAACTGCAAGAAAAATGACAGGTTGGATAACAAGAACTTTTCACACTAGAGATGCTATACCGATGATGATACTTTTCAAAACGCTTGTGCTCTCTAGAGTAGAGTACTGCTGCACAATGACAGCACCTTTCAAAGCTGGAGAAATTACTGACCTGGAGAGCGTGCAGAGATCCTTTACTGCTAGAATCCACTCAGTAAAACATCTAAACTATTGGGACCGACTAAAGAGCCTAAAACTGTACTCCCTTGAGCGCTGGCGGGAGAGGTACATAATAATTTACACGTGGAAAATATTAGAGGGGCTGGTCCCAAACCTGCACACAGAAATAACATCACATGAGACCAGAAGACATGGCAGGATGTGCAGAATACCCCCGTTGAAAAACAGAGGTGCAACTGGTACTCTGAGAGAGAACTCTATCAACATCAGAGGTCTGAGACTGTTCAACACGCTTCCACTACACATAAGGGGCATAACTGGCCGACCCCTCACAGTGTTCAAGAGAGAACTGGATAAGCACCTCCAAAGGATACCTGATCAACCAGGCTGTGACTCATACGTCAGGCTGCGAGCAGCCGCGTCCAACAGCCTGGTTGATCAGTCCGGCAACCAGGAGGCCTGGTCGACGACCGGGCCGCGGGGACGCTAAGCCCCGGAAGCACCTCAAGGTAACCTCAAGGTAGGTAAGGACAGTGAAGAAAAACATTAGGAATATTGAGAAGATTCGTGTTAGAATTATTAATCTTACCTTTTCGGTCATCACCCCATCCAATAGAGTATAAGTACGAAGAATATGTGTGTAAATTAAGTCTTTGAAAATGTAATACGAATTACGAAACGTGTTCAGGCGTCAGCCAATTAAGAAATGAATTTTGGAGAATTGTTATTTTTATTATCACCGACAGTGAAGAAAAACATTAGAAATATTGAGAAGATTCGTGTTAGAATTATTAATCTTACCTTTACGGTCATATTCAACAACATATATATATATATATATATATATATATATATATATATATATATATATATATATATATATATATATATATATATATATATATATATATATATATATATATATATATATATATATATATATATATATATATATATATATATATATATATATATATATATATATATATATATATTTTGGTAGCAGTCTTTCCTGTAGGCATATATTATTAAATATGACCGAAAAAGTAAGATTAATAATTCTAACACAAGTTTTCTCAATGTTTCTTTCATTTCTTTTCACTGTTAATGGTAACTGAAAAATCAATTCTCCAAAATTCATTTTTATTTCTAGTCTGACGCGACACTTCAACACGTTTCGTAAAACTTATTACATTTTCAAAGACTTTAGTTTACACACACACAACTATAACTGAACAGAGTTTAAAACAGCATCGATTTTATACTTGCATTTGGGTGAGGTGATATTTTACAACAGTTTTGAATGAGGTGAAAACAAACTTTCAACACAAGACAGAACACGAAACAATGGGTATAATATTTTGTAAGTTTAAGGGAAGAATGGAAGTAACTGCAGAGGGCCTATTGGCCCATATTTCTTGATGCTTCTATGTTGGTGTGGAGTCTTGAAGTGGGTAGAATATAGTTGTGCATTAATTGGCTTTTGATTGCTGGTGTCAACTTCTTAATGTGTAGTGCCTCGCAGATATCTAGCCACCTGCTATCGCTGTATCTATCGATAATTTCCGTGTTTTTTGTTAAGACTTCTCTGGTGATGGTCTGGTTGTGGGAAGAGATTATATGTTCCTGAATGGAGCCCTGTTGCGATGTTGTTGTCTTGCCTATATACTGAATTCTTTGAGGCTTACAGTCCCCAAGTGGGCATTTGAAGGCATAGACGACATTTGTCTCTTTTAAAGCGTTCTGCTTTGTGTCTGGAGAGTTTCTCATGAGTAGGTTGGCAGTTTTCTTGGTTTTATAGTAGATCGTCAACTGTATCTTCTGATTTTTGTCTGTAGGGATAACGTTTCTATTAACAATATCTTTCAAGACCCTCTCCTCCGTTTTATGAGCTGTGGAAAAGAAGTTCCTGTAAAATAGTCTAATAGGGGTTACAGGTGTTGTGTTAGTTGTCTCTTCAGAGGTTGCATGGCGTTTCACCTTCCTTCTTATGATGTCTTCAACGAAACCATTGGAGAAGCCGTTGTTGACTTGGACCTGCCTTACCCTACAGAGTTCTTCATCGACTTCCTTCCATCCTGAGCTGTGGCTGAGAGCACGGTCGACATAAGCGTTAACGACACTCCTCTTGTACCTATCTGGGCAGTCACTGTTGGCATTGAGGCACATTCCTATGTTTGTTTCCTTAGTGTACTCTACACTAAGGAAACAAACATAGGAATGTGCCAACTTCCATTTATGAAAACAAATGGAAGTTTGTTTTCACCTCATCCAAAACTGTTGTAACATATCACCTCACCCAAATGCAGGTATAAAATCGAAGCTGTTTTAAACTCTATTCAGTTATAGTTGTGTGTGTGTAAACTAAAGTCTTTGAAAATGTAATAAGTTTTATGAAACGCGTTCAAGTGTCGCGTCAGACTAGAAATAAAAATGAATTTTGGAGAATTGATTTTTCAGTTACCATCAACAGTGAAAAGAAATGTAAGAAACATTGAGAAAATTCGTGTTAGAATTATTAATCTTACTTTTTCGGTCATATTTAATAATATATGTCTACAGGAAAGACAATATAATAGCCTCGGAGAAGAAAATAAAAAGTATTCAGAGGAGACCTTGTGGTTTCTCACTGAACACTAATATTATCTTCTCCTACCACCCCCATTCGTTTGTATGTACACATATATATTTACTATATATATATATATATATATATATATATATATATATATATATATATATATATATATATATATATATATATATATATATATATATATATATATATATATATGTCGTACCTAGTAGCCAGAACGCACTTCTCAGCCTACTATGCAAGGCCCAATTTGCCTAATAAGCCAATTTTTCATGAACTAATTGTTTTTCGACTACCTAACCTACCTAACCTAACCTAACTTTTTCGGCTACCTAACCTAACCTAACCTATAAAGATAGGTTAGGTTATGTAGGGTTGGTTAGGTTCGGTCATATATCTACATTAATTTTAACTCCAATAAAAAAAAAATTGACCTCATACATAATGAAATGGGTAGCTTTATCATTTCATAAGAAAAAAAATATAGAAAATATATTAATTCAGGAAAACTTGGATTATTAGGCAAATCGGGCCTTGCATAGTAGGCTGAGAAGTGCGTTCTGGCTACTAGGTACGACATATATATATATATATATATATATATATATATATATATATATATATATATATATATATATATATATATATATATATATATATATATATATATATATATATATATATATATATATATGTAAGGATCAACAAGGTCTTCTCTGAGTACTCTTTATTTTCTCCTCCGAGGCTATGGGTCCCTACACTTGCACCAGAGGTGGTACCCCTTCTAGGTATATATGTATATATTATATATGTATATATTATATATGTATATATTATATATGTATATATTATATATATATATATTATATATATATATTATATCTATATATATTATATATATATATATATAAATATATATATATATATATATATATATATATATATATATATATATATATATATATATATATGTCGTACCTAGTAGCCAGAACTCACTTCTCAGCCTACTATTCAAGGCCCGATTTGCCTAATAAGCCAAGTTTTCCTGAATTAATATATTTACTATAATTTTTTTCTTATGAAATGATAAAGCAACCCTTTTCTCTGTGTATGAGGTCAATTTTTTTTTATTGGAGTTAAAATTAACGTAGATATATGACCGAACCTAACCAACCCTACCTAACCTAACCTAACCTATATTTATAGGTAAGGTTAGGTTAGGTAGCCAAAGAAAGCTAGGTTAGGTTAGGTTAGGTAGGTTAGGTAGACGAAAAAACATTAATTCATGAAAACTTGGCTTATTAGGCAAATCGGGCCTTGAATAGTAGGCTGAGAAGTGCGTTCTGGCTATTAGGTACGACATATATATATATATATATATATATATATATATATATATATATATATATATATATATATATACATATATATATACATATATATATACATATATCTGCAGGTAATCCAGCTTACAGTTGTAACTCTATACTTCAGTATAAAAACTCTTTGGCACAAAAATGGTAATCAATCACCCCACCTCTCACTGCGTCTTGCATGCTAATGACAACCAAACACTCTACCAACTCCCTACAAGTGGTCAATAAGAACTTCCTTCCCACATCTGGGAGTTCACTGCCCTGATATCTTCAGGTTCTTCCAGGTTTATCTACCAGGATCCTCTGCACCTCTTCCAGGCTGCTGTACCACGAAGTTTCCCTGAACCACAATGATGTTCCACCACTGGTATTACAGAAGCTTGTGAAACTTCCCTTCACTATTCCTCTTCTTACAGCTTGTGGTCCTGCTCCTCACTGTATGGCTGTTCCTCCACAGAGCTCAGTACCTTCCATAACCTTGGAGTCTCATCCACTACTCCTCTGCTGGCTCGAAGTTCACAGCAACTCCTTCCCCAGACAAACCTGCAACCCATCAACATACCAATAAAAATGTTTCCCTATGAACACATAAACAAAATAAACCTCACAATTAATGTTTCCACCCAACATCTCTCTGCTTTCTACATGCTGTGAGTATGGACTACCCCATCCTGGACGAATCCGTCTTCCCCCTCCCGCTGGGAGGTTCCTCCGCCTGCCAGGTGAGGCAGCTCCTCCGGCAGGAGCTAATTCTCCCTCAGTCACTATTATGATCCCAGGCAGCCGAAAAACGAGTCTCCCCTTTGAGAATTATTCTATCAAGCCTGACCTGACTAGACGGTCTAGGAAATATAGAGGTGAAGACACAGATGTAAAATAGTTGGTTGGATTTGATAAACAATTTGAGATTAGGGGCAGTGAATAAGAAATTAGATAAGTGACTGGTTATGACATGTGGATAATTTGCTGGAGGCGTGAGGCTAGCTTCTGGAGGGCTTTGACCCCCACTTGAGTACTAGACATCGTAAGGGGAAGCTGTGCTCCGTTTGAGCTCCCATTAGAAAGGAACCCGTGTGATATACCTTCAATAGGAAGGAAGTGTGCAGACGTTCCAGCTTTGGAATCGAGCTGGGAACGTTTGGTCTCAAGTCCTGGATGGCGAGGAGAGTTTATTAAGCTGCCCAGAGACATAATCGTGGGCCGTGGGAGCGCCCTGATCGGACTCCATCAGAGGGGAGAGTGCCCCTCGACTAGACAATCTGTGGTAAGCACGATTTAAGCCAGTTTATAGTGATTACTTGTAGTTGGTCGTGTGCCCAGCGACAGTAGCGAATGTTTATTGATAAGTTAGACATGTTTTGGTAAGGCAGGAAGCCTAAATAAGAGGACGGAGATGAGAGAGACAGCTGGAGGGACGAGAAGCACGTCCTCTCCCGTCGACCGCCTGAAACCAACTGACTGGCGGCGGAGGACCCTCCCAGAGTGAGGAGGACCGCCTGGCCGGGGAACATGGACCAGCCCAAACGGGGGAGTCCGCTCTCACAGTATGTAGAGAGCAGATAGATGTTGGATGCAAACATATTGTGTGGATTATTTCGTCTATGTGTTTATAAGGAAACATTTTTATTGGCGTGTCAATGGGTTGCAGGTTTGTCTTTGTGGAAGAAGTTGCTGAGAACTTCGAAGCCAGCACAGAGGGAGTAGTTGATGAGACTCCAAGGTAGTGGAAAGTACTGAGCTCTGTGGGAGAGCAGCCATACAGTGAGGAAGAGGATCTCAAGCTGTGAGAAGAGGAGTAGTGGAATGAAGTTTCACATGCTTCTGTGATGCCAATGGTGAAGCATCATTGTTGATCAAGGAAGACTTCATGGTATAGCAGCCAGGAGAGCTGTGGAGGACCCTAGTAGAAGTGGTGGAGCACCATAGTTGCACGAGGAAACTTCATGGTGTAGCAGCCTGGAAGAGCTGCGGAGGATCCTGGTAGATAAACCCGGAAAAACCTGCAGAGATCAGGGAGGTGAGCTTCCAGATGTGGAAGGGACGTTCTGGTTGATTACTTGTAGGGAGTTGGTGGAGTGTTTGGTTGTCATTAGCGTGTAAGACGCAGTGAAAGGTGAGTGATTGTTTGCCATTTTTGTGCCAAGGAGAACGTATACTGAAGTATAGAGTTACGGTCGTAAGCTGGATTGTTTGCAGAGACATACATATGTGTTCAAGGACTGATAGGGCGATCGATTGATCATTGTTGTATATCAAGGAGCATTTATACTAAAATTTATGTTATTGCAGCCATATGCTGGTTTTCCTTGTATGTGTTCATATATATATATTGTCTTGCTGATAGTGCAACATTGTGTTATAAGACTTGACCTACTTGAGGAGGTTGGTAGTATTAGGTGGTGAATCATAAGAGAGGATACCACTTGATAAGCAGATGATAGAGTTCTGATGGTGTCGGAGTGCAACTTGACTAAAATAGTATAGAGTGTAGGATTCATTATTATTATATGTGTGTATGTATCGTGTATGTGCTTTGTCCAGTAAATGGATTCAAATTTGCTGGTGTTTGCCCTTGTCCTAGTGAGGCTTCCCAGGAAGTAGGAAAGAAGGAGAGAGAGAGAAAGAACCAAGAACCACCGCTGTGGACAGGGTAGAATGGAAAACTAATAAGTCAAAGGGGATTGAGAAGATCATATCACATAAGGAGAGAGTGGGGAGTCACAGCGGCTCGAGTGGGTGTGTGCACGTGACAACGAGGCTAAGTATTGGAGCCGCATCCCCTAAACGTGTGACGTTGAGCCCCTTTCCAAGAGCCAGAAGCGCCCAGGGTGATCTTCTGGTAAAGTATAAGCACTCTACCGAGTTTTGGGTTGGGTTGTCCATAAAGGAGGATCAACGACGACACACCACGACATCAACCCACAATACAATAGTCACCCACAAGTGTTCGGAGGGGATGGACGTTGCTCCGCCCTCCAGGACGTTCCTCCATCTTTACTCTCTTATTTTGGCCTTCTTCTGCCTTATCAAAGATGCCTAACATATCAACAAACATTCGCTACGGTCGCTGGGCACATGACCAACAGCAGATAATCACTGTAAACTGGTTAGAATTGGCTTACCACAGAATTTGTTCACTTGCGGCGCTCATTGATGGGGCGGCGACACTCAAGGCGCCTCAGGCTACCCACAGAACTGCTTTAACTGCTCCACAACACCTTCTGCAGTTCTCGACTCAAGCTGGCACGTCTGCAGACTTATTGCTCAGTCGAAACGTCTGCCCACTTCCTTCCTCTTGAAAGTACATCAAACTGGGGTTCTTCTTCACCAAGGGGCTCAAACGAAGCACACCCTCCCCTCACGATCTTTTCAGCTCAAGTGAGCTCAAGCTCTTCTGAAGTGAGCCTCACTCCTCCAGCAAACTCTCCATATCCCATGTTAAGTCATTCATTTATATTTTTGTTCACTGCCCATACTCTTAAACTATTTATCAAATTTAATCACGTGCTTACTATGCATATATCCACGTCTATGTCTCTTTGACCTCTTAATTAGGTCAGGCCTGATAGAATAACTCTCAAGGGGTAAACTCGTTTCTCAGCTACCTGGGATCATAACAAGTAAGCAGCTCATTCCTCACTATAGAGACCATAGAACAATTGACTAGGCACAAGCAAACGTCGAGACCTGAAAAGTTTGAAATCCTCTTCACTTTGGCCGTCGACTTTTGCAAATCGCTGAGGCGAATCAAACGAGCAGGTCATGTGCTCTCACAACGTATTACTTTGTTGTGTGGTGGTATGAATTCAGCCCAGTTCTCAAAAGCAGTCTCAATATGAATAGCAATAGTAGTTTCAGGCAACATGGCAGAACATAAGTACGTCAATAAATTGTGTGGGGTGTTTGAAAAGACAGTGTTTAACATAACAATACAGTTATTCAACAAAGTACTAACTACTACAACAATGAAAGAAATATCACTGACTTTACTCGAAATCCTTCCTGTGACACCTTTACTGACAGCTAGACACCAGCCGTAAGTGCTCCATAAATTAACTAACTTGAACATACCAAGTGTTACTGAGGAAACAATCAAGCATTACATTCTAAGTCTATAATCACTAATGCAACAACAACAAGGTCGGTTAGAAGACACGCCTCCAGCAACCTCCTCCAGTTCCTTTATGCTTCTTGCAGCCCTCCCCCTGCATTGGCAGTTGCAATGCAATCTAACTATTAGCCTAACAATGACTAATGGGGTTACTGGCAACTCCAGCAACCCTCCTTTATTAAATTCTTATGTTAACACTCCGTTCCTCGGACGATCAACAATCAATGACTAATTGATTACATTAATATCAAAGTAACACTTACGTTAACTTAATCTTGTCTCCCACAGACAAATCAAATCGTACAACTGTCACTAGTAACTCGGAATTACACAAACACTTTACCCGTCGAGCATTCAGTGAGTAATCCCCATTAATCCCTGTACTCCAGACAGCTGTTTAATCCCAGTACGAGTTACGTTATCACTTACTATTGCCCCCCTCGATAGTTTACTACAATTCTACGTCCAGAGTGCTAAGAGAACGGCAATCACCCTTGACTAC
Source organism: Procambarus clarkii (assembly GCF_040958095.1). NCBI lineage: Eukaryota > Metazoa > Arthropoda > Malacostraca > Decapoda > Cambaridae > Procambarus > Procambarus clarkii. The sequence goes on along the minus strand of NC_091208.1, from coordinate 10,893,979 downwards.
ACTCGAGCAATTAATTACTATTCTGAAGATCAATAATTAATTAATACAAAAATACGTCACCTTTCACACTGCCTCAGCAATATAACATCAATGACATGAATTCCCTCTGGGGCCTTCCATACCCCGATGAACTCAGGTGACTAGTGCAATCCCACGGACCGATAACTAATCACCACGTCTACGTTACTTTACAATGACGTTACTCTCCCAAGAGTCAATCAAATTACCTGTCCACTAACAGATATTAATAACCGAAGTTACGTTATTGAAACAATGGAGCCTTCATGTAAGTCGATCAACCCTGATCGGAGTTGATTACCTTGACTTCCTTGAACCCTTGTTACCTGTCCAACTGACAGGTAATATGCAACAGACAATACTTAAAATGCAAGAGTTCAGCCCTCCTGGAATTCCTACAACCTGTCTGACTTCCCCTGAAGTTTTTTTTTTATTATTATTTTTATTTTTACATGCAAGCATCCAAGGTAAAGACAATAAATACAATAAAATATCACAGAAAACAAAAACAAATATAGAAGCCACCGGCCAGAAGGACCAACAGCACAGGACAATAATTAGCAAAAATGAAGGAACGCATGAGAAAGACAGCATACATCAAGACAAATTATAAAACAATAACAAACAAACAAATAATATAAGTAAATAAACAAAACTTAGGAATAATATAAAACAAAACAAACAAGCACCGGCCGGGAGGACCGACAACAAAACACATCATAATGTATAAAATGAAACATAACACAAGACAATGCACACACAAACAAATCATAAATATAAACAAAAGGAAAATTAAAAAGAAAACACAATACAACATGGTAATACATGAAGAGAATACACTCTGCAAAACACCGGCCCCTCCACAAACAAAGGGAGAGGCACGGGCACAGAAAACAGTAGGGCAAACAAAACGCCAGAGGGGCACACAACACTACAAATAGCAAAAACAAAAAAAAACAAAAAAACAGGGAATCAGCGGACATACTTGCCCGGGAACAAGACCCGTGGGAATCCCACATTGAACGCCTCCCAACGTAACCACCCCCCAGGGTCTCGTTCACCCACCGGGGACGCCATGTCATCCGGAACCCTAGAAACAAACACCCGTAAGCAGGGGGACCCAAATGGTATCACTTCTGACGCGAGTAACTGCCACAATCCCCCACATCATGGGAACACCCCCACCATGAAATTCCCCCGGATCGTCATTCAGCAGTAACTCAGCAATCGGCGACCAGTGACCCGGCGGCATCACCGACGCCGGCAACACGTCCCCAGGTCCCCAAAGCGTACCCTCACAGGTGGGGGCCGGACATAGGACACCACCACCGGGGCACCAGCGGCCACGGGCACACCACCAGACGACTGCAGGGAACCAGGGCAGTGCCCATCCTTCCGTAATGTCACAACCAGGCCACGCCCAGCACCAGCAACCACACCATTCCTGGGAGCGGGAGCCACCACCTCCCACTGCGGAGAGTCCCCAGGCGGAGAAGGAACGGAAGGTACCCCCGAGACCCGGGTACCAGCATCAGCAGGCACATGAACCTCTGCCACCACCAACCGTGGAGACAGCGACACATCCGGTTCCACACCGTCAACACCCAAGGACCCACAGTCATCGAATTCCCCAACATCGTCCCAGGCAGACGACGAACGCCTGGAACGCTTGGGCTCTGGCCGGAGATCGTCAGAGCCGGAAGCGGACCCAGAAACACGGGTCCCTCCAGCCGGACGAACCAACGCCCGACGCAGAACGGCAGCAGCCTCTACCACAGGGGGAACCGGCCCACACACAACAGGAGGCTCCGCAGCCACCCCAGCACCCAGCACATCCGGGACCCGAGGCGAGATCATAGGGCCAGGCGCAGCAGCCAAAGACGAAGGAGAAGACGGCGGCGCGTCACAGTGATCACCAGGAAGGCCTTCAGGAGCAGCGGAGACAGTGACAGGAGCACGTAGACCATCCGATGGCACTGCAAGACCCACTAACTGAACGCTCACCTCCTCATCCCTGGAGACCTCCTCCAGAGGGAGCGGCGGGAAATCCTCTTCCCGGAACAAGTTGACCGGAGCAACCGGATCCACAGTGCATCGTGCAGCCTGATGCCCCAACATGCCACACTGGAAACAAGTACGGGGTTGCCGGGCATAATACACCCACACGTAGTACCCTAAAAGTCGGACAGAGGATGGCATGTCCGACCTCAGGCGCAACCCGAGGGTACGAATGTTCGTCTTCACTCCCGCATATTTTCCAGAAGATAGCTAGTGCATCCTCACACTGACGACGGAGCCAAATCTCTGGAAGAAACGCCGGAGAAGGGACTCAGGGAATTAATTCCATGGGGACCCCATGAACGCTCACATACGTCACGGCACCACTCCGATCAGAAATGGCCACAGAACCAGTGCCATCCAACAACTTTTTTTTTTTTTTTGAGATATATACAAGAGTTGTTACATTCTTGTACAGCCACTAGTACGCGTAGCGTTTCGGGCAGGTCCCTGGAATACGATCCCAGCCGCGAACAATCGTTTTTTCATCCAAGTACACATTTTACTGTTGCGTTAAACAGAGGCTACAGTTAAGGATTTGCGCCCAGTAAATCCTCCCCGGCCAGGATACGAACCCATGGCATAGCGCTCGCGAAACGCCAGGCGAGTGTCTTACCACTACACCACGGAGACTTCAAGGTACGGCCCTCGTACCGCCAGAGAAATCCACGGTACGCCTCCTCGCCCACAAACTTGATGATCACCCGGCGAGCAGTCACCAGCTCAACCCCGTAGATTTCCTCGACCGGGACATGTAGCACGTCACACATGACCTGCTCAACGAGAGGATACCCTGCACGGCAGGTAAACTCCAACCCCACGGAGTTTACCCTCTCGACAGCGGGATGATGGCCGCTCATCGCAAAAGCACCACGTCAACACCAGTCAGGGACAGCAGGGAGGGTAGAGACACCCACACCCCCTGCTGGCGAAAACGGCAACCTCCCCAAACTGCCGGAGCGGTCAGACGACACGTCTTCACCCTACAGCAGCTCAGGTGGGACTCACTTCCCCTGAAGTGGCCGACCAAAACAGCTGTTCCTTGGACAATAATTAACCACACCGTATCTTACGTTACTCAAATTGTCTTAGGACAATTTTTCTATAAGAAATGGGTGTTCCCTTGGTTGCGTTACATTAATTGCCTCTCAATCAACGTTTACTGAATACTGGACTTCGATGACAACCAAATACACAGGAAAATAATACCAAGTACTCGTCCCAAAGACAAGTTCACCCACGACACAATAGATCAACACCCGGTGATTTTAACACAATTACAATCTAGTTGCAATTACAATTAATGCAGAACAGCAATAAATAACATTCTCAGTGCTCTAACCCACTAGAATATGGCCCATACAATTTACTAAACTATAATAACACAGTGATTGATCAACACTATTAACAATCATGGTCCAACAGATTACAACCCCTTTGCAATAACAAACACACACGGTACTCTAATTTCACTATATTAGAACATGCCCAACACTTTACTACCAGGTTGCAATGACACACAGTGCTCTAATTACCACATAGAACACGACCCATTTCTTTACCCACCAGAATGGAGTATACAACACTATAGGACGGCCCAACGGTCCTATGTCTGATAACTCTGAATGTGTTCCCACACACACACACACACACACATGTACGCTGCACACAACTGACCAAGTGCTCCCTTCACTGACAAGGACATATATAAGGGGTGAAAATCTCACGCGCCCCACGCTTCCCTTCACCTCTAAGATGCTAGCAGAGACAATGCCGGTGGAACACCTGACCTCGAATTCAGGCTTAGGGATAATAATCACCATATACACACAGGGTACTTACTCAATTATACATCCGGCTCTCACATACACACAGTTGTAGTAGGTGACCACCCCCCTCACTAGGTGGCGGTACGCGAGGCTTAGCTGTGAATAGACCAGCGTGGAGTCCCTCGCCACTAGGTACGTTTGGTACACTCCTTCACTTGGACAGCTTCGTACCTGGCTCGGGGCGAAGCGCCTCGGACGTACAAAATGGTGGCAAACACTGTGAACGACAATGTCTCTCGAAATTCCCACGAATTTCTATGGGAAACCTGCCCTGAGCACTGACAAAATGTTCCCAGATCACTCCACTGCTACAAAACACTAGCAGGAGATCAGATAGTCTGACTGATAACTGAGATGGGAACTTCACGAGTGGGTGAAACAGACTTATAGTTTGTTTCACCCGCTCGTATGAACTTTTACCCACTTCTCACGATCTGTTCAAAATACTCCCTTGCTATTACACACAAATACGACGAGTTCCTGGATTCTGCTATGTTCCCACGGAACCCTGTTGATGTTGGTGGATACTGAAGATGTACTTAGATCCACTAGAGACAGTAGTTTCACTGAGCTGGCCGACCCAGAGAAACCACGTCTTACAAGTCTAGAGGCTGGCGCAGAATGGCGTCTTGATGCCGGGCGGCAAGGAGTGCCGGCTTTTACCTGTCCTCCTCAAACGAGCCAATCAGAGAGAGGAATCCTACGGCCTACCTCCTTGGCCAACCACAGGTCAGCTTCCTTGGCACGTAAGGGATGGCATCCAAGATGACCGCCTGCGTTCCTATGATGAAGGAGCGGGAGGCCACTGATACCTCACGCCTTTCCGCTCGCTCCTCCGGCTTCTCTGTCTGCTGCCTCCCTCACTCTTTTACAGTTAAAAGCCGCTACTCGCTCTAACTGTTTCCACAAATGTGCTACAACGGCCATTGTAACATATTTGGAATGCTGATGACCTAGGCTCTCCAGTGAGCCTGTACACGGGATGTTTCGGGTACGGGTTACCAAATATAGTCCGGGTGCATGGCTACTCACGTGCTCCAGTGCACGTCGAGCTTCACGTGCACGTACACTAGTAGAAGGTTTAGATGGTGTCAACCCATCCCCCTCACACCTTCGATCTGGAGATTATTCTTCAAGATTTATTTCAATTAAGTAATTAGTAAACCAAAATCTCCATCCCCAAGTCAATAATGACGAATATGAAACTTTGCTGATGGTTACGTCAAAAGCGGAGCTGGGGAAGGAGACGCCACACTACTCCAGTGTGCACATGGCTCCCGAGACGCTCGCATGCACTGGCGCTCAACAATAATTAGCACGTGCACCTTCCCAGAGTTGCGCGATACAGGAAAAGAAGAAATTCTGCCCAACTGATGAGGTCTTCAGTCAGGAAGTGTTGTTCTGAACAATTGTTATAGATTATCGTATTAACCAGTAGTTATAATTAATTTGTTGTTAGGTTAGACCCCAAGCATTGAGACTGGAAGCATGACTTGAGCGCTTGGCAGAGAAGACACTTCCACGTTTTCCTCTTAATTGCCAAACATAGTTACATTTCCCGAGTTCATGAAACAGGAAGAGTAGCATTTTCGCCTAACCATCGAACTGATCGTACCAGGGAAGTGTTGTTTATGAGTAATTGTTGTAGTTCTGCTAGTGGCCATTATCATGATCTTTTTTAACGTTGCATGGTTCTAACGCAGGTGCTCTAAACAAAATGGGTAAGCCAAATTATTAATGCAAATCCATCTTCTTGGAAAATATGTTGTGTTGTGGTAACAGAGTATTACTTATGACTTATTTGGCAGCTACAGTACGATCAGGCAGTATCGAGTCGACCTGGTTCACCATGAGGGTACCTAAGTCACAATAGTGCTCCTCCCTACGAGGTTCCAAGATTAATTGATTAAAATCTTTGCTTATTACCAGGCTTTTGCGTCTCTAGAGATACTCTAGAGTAGGACTATTAGTTTTCAAATAGTATGTTTATTAGTCTAGGTACTGTTTCCCACCACTCGTGGTGTAGGCTATGTACGTGCAACCTCCCAAAGTTGTGGAGAGGTACACACCCAGCAGGGCAAACCAGTGAAATACTGTCCATTCCTAAAATACAGTCCATTCTCAATTAGCTCTCTTAAATTATATTGTTATTAAATTAACAGTATATAATATAAATTCCTGCTGGGAAAAGAATCCAGTGTTCAACACCATCTTTATTGTGTTCAACCCCTACCATCATTGTGTTCAAGGCCATCACCATTGTGTTCAACTCCATTACCATTGTATTCATTCCAATCACCACTGTGTTTAACCCCATCAACACTGTCTTAAACTCCAGTCACTATTGTGTTCAACCCCATCATGATTATGTTCAACCCAATCACCATTGTCTTGAACCCCATCACCATTGTGTTCAACATCCAACACAATTGTGTTCAACCCCATGACAACTGTGTTAAACTATATAATGATTGAGTTTAACTACATCACCACAGTGTTCAATCTTTATCACCATTGTGTTCAACCCCATCACTATTGTGTCCAACCCTTCACCATTGTGTTCAACCCTTCACCATTGTGTTCAACCCTTCACCATTGTCTTCAACCCTTCTCCATTGTGTTCAACCCCATCACCTTTGTGTTGAATCCCATCACCACTGTGAGCATCCCCCATCACCATTGTGCTCAACCCCATCATTGTACTTAACCCAATGACCACTGTGCTCAACCTCCATCTCCAGTGTGTTCATCCACCATCACAATTGTGTTCAACCCTATCACAATTGTGTTCAACCCCAACATAACTATGTTCAAATATATTACCATTGTGTTCAACCTCATTACCATTGTGTAGAACCCAATCACTATTGTGTTCAATACATCTCTATTGTGTTCAACACCATCACTATTGTATTCAACCCCTATCACCATTGCGTTCAACCTCATCACTACTATGTTCAACCCCTATCAACACTGAGTTCAACCTCATCACCATTGTGTTCTAATCCAACAACCTCATCAAAGCTGTGTTCAGAAGTTCTAGGGTTCCAGGTTCTAGCTGTGTTCAAACCCATCTTATGATTTATTCCAGTCATTAAACTAACAAACTATATTTAATCATGTTATGCTTTTTGCCATCATTAATGATATAATGTTAAGACAATTATTTCTACTTGTATAACTGTTTTTAAAATTACATTTGTGTTGGTATTCTTATCACTTATATTTCCTTCAGACTCTATGATCTTACTTAATTATAGGTAACCTTATCTAATAGTGTTATGGACGGCAATATTGTAACAGCTTGTAAACGGTACAAGCTCTTGTTAATGTGTTATAATATAATTGATAACGCCACCACTAAACATCGCCATGTAACACCCGCAGTTCTGTATCACTATTATGAGCACAACATCTGATACCACTACAACATCTATCATGACTACCACTACTTCTAATACTACCACAACATCTATCATGACTACCACTACTTCTAATACCACCACAACATCCATCATGGCTACTACAACATTTAATACCACTACAACATCCATCATGACTACCACAACATCTAATACCACCACAACATCCATCATGACTACCACAACATCTAATACCACCACAACATCCATCATGACTACCACAACATCTAATACCACCACAACATCCATCATGGCTACTACAACATTTAATACCACTACAACATCCATCATGGCTACCACAACATCTAATACCACCACAACATCCATCATGGCTACTACAACATTTAATACCGTTACAAGCCTTTTTCAACCACGACAAGCGCCAACACTTGAACAATCATCACGCTTACTACTGTCACCATCAACGACACTACAACAGTCACTATCACCTTAAACTGCACTACAACTGTTACTGTCACCATCAACAACACTACAACAGTCACTGTCACCATCAACAACACTACAACAGTCACTGTCACCATCAACAACACTACAACAGTCACTGCCACCATCAACAGCACTACAACAGTCACTGTCACCATCAACAACACTACAACAGTCACTGCCACCATCAACAGCACTACAACAGTCACTGTCACCATCAACAGCTCTACAACAGTCACTGTCACCATCAACAGCACTACAACAGTCACTGTCACCATCAACAGCTCTACAACAGTCACTGTCACCATCAACAGCACTACAACAGTCACTGTCACCATCAACAGCACTACAACAGTCACTGTCACCATCAACAGCACTACAACAGTCACTGTCATCATCAACAGCACTACAACAGTCACTGTCATCATCAACAGCACTACAACAGTCACTGTCACCATCAACAGCACTACAACAGTCACTGTCATCATCAACAGCACTACAACAGTCACTGTCATCATCAACAACACTACAACAGTCACTGTCATCATCAACAGCTCTACAACAGTCACTGTCATCATCAACAGCACTACAACAGTCACTGTCATCATCAACAGCACTACAACAGTCACTGTCATCATCAACAGCTCTACAACAGTCACTGTCATCATCAACAGCACTACAACAGTCACTGTCATCATCAACAGCACTACAACAGTCACTGTCATCATCAACAGCACTACAACAGTCACTGTCATCATCAACAGCACTACAACTGTCACTGTCACCATCAACAACACTACAACAGTCACTGTCACCATCAACAGCACTACAACAGTCACTGTCACCATCAACAACACTACAACTGTCACTGTCACCATCAACAACACTACAGCTGTCATTTTCACCATCAACAGCTCTACAACAGTCACTGTCATCATCAACAGCACTACAACAGTCACTGTCATCATCAACAGCACTACAACTGTCACTGTCACCATCAACAACACTACAGCTGTCACTGTCACCATCGACAGTACTACAACTGTCACTTTCACCATCGACAGTACTACAACTGTCACTGTCACCATCGACAGTACTACAACTGTCACTGTCACCTTCAACAGTACTACAACTGTCACTGTCACCTTCAACAATACCACAGCTGTCACTGTCACCATCAACTACAACTGTCACTATCACTACTACTACAATCAGCAATCTTTCACTACTACTACAATCAGCGTTCTGTCACTACTACTACAATCAGCATTCTACCACTACTACTAAAATCAGCGTTCTGTCACTACTACTACAATCAGCATTCTACCACTACTACTACAATCAGCGTTCTGTCACTACTACTACAATCAGCATTCTACCACTACTACTAAAATCAGCGTTCTGTCACTACTACTACAATCAGCATTCTACCACTACTACTAAAATCAGCGTTCTGTCACTACTACTACAATCAGCATTCTACCACTACTACTACAATCAGCGTTCTGTCACTACTACTACAATCAGCATTCTACCACTACTACTAAAATCAGCGTTCTGTCACTACTACTACAATCAGCATTCTACCACTACTACTACAATCAGCGTTCTGTCACTACTACTACAATCAGCATTCTACCACTACTACTACAATCAGCGTTCTGTCACTACTACTACAATCAGCATTCTACCACTACTACTAAAATCAGCGTTCTGTCACTACTACTACAATCAGCATTCTACCACTACTACTACAATCAGCGTTCTGTCACTACTACTACAATCAGCATTCTACCACTACTACTACTACTACATTAAGCACAAACTTCTCTAATAACCTTTATTCTTTGGCTTTGGACAGAATTGCAAACTTTACGTGAAGGACTAGACGGAGGACTTGGAGCACATGTCAGAGAACAAGGAGTACCTGTCAGAGGACAAGGAGTACATGTCAGAGGACGAGCATGACATGTCAAGAGGCCAAGAAGTACATGTCAGAAGACGAGTAGAACATGTCATAGGACACAGAGTACATGTCAAAGGACAAGGAGTACATGTCAGAGGCCGAGAAGTACATGTCATTGGACGAGAAGTACATGTCACATGACAATTAGTATATGTGAGAGGATGAGTAGGACATGTCATAGGACAAGGAGTACATATCAGAGGGCGTGGAGTATATGTAAGAGAACGAGGAGTGCATATCAGAGGCCGAGAAGTACATGTCATAGGACAAGGAGAACATGTCAAAGGGCAAACAGGACATGTCATTAGTGAGAAGTGTGCCAAATCGTGGCTTTTTGCCTTTTCTGCAACAGCCGCGATTTGGCACACTTTCTTTTCCGTCAGCCGCTCTGACTACACCCTTCTGATGTACAATATTTGTCAAAGTGTTATTAAATGGTTCCGTTCTAGCGTACATTATTTTTCTTCTGGAGATTAAAGAGCCTTGACCAGTCATCCCTAATTTTAGTTACCTCGGCGATGCACAGTTCTAGTCATCCCTAGTGTTCAATGACATCATCAGCCGGCCAGTCCTCAACTTCCCTCAATCAGTCAGTTTTCTAATGATTGCATATTAAATTCCATTTTCAATTTCTTATTATATAATCCCATTTACAAAGATTGATTATTTCTACCAAACAATCAGTTGAAAGATTGTATATTAAACATAAGAATGAAATTGCAGAAGGACTGCTGGGGACTATGCAGTATCTCCTATTCATATCCACCCATACTCTTTCATATATGCCACCTCTAAGAAATTAAATAATGTTCACAAGAAGTTCTTGTTGTTCTTCTTGTTATATACACAAGAAGCACGGAAATAGCTCAATGTTCAGATCACTGTATTAGCCTATGTCTTTCCTAAAACAATATAAAAAATATCTAAAAAAATACTCTGTTGTCCCTGTGGGGTATTTTCCCAGCAGGCATTTATATTTTTTAATTTATTTATATTTTTAATTTATTTATATTTTAATTTATTTATATTTTAATTTATTTATATTTTTAAATTATTTATATTTTTAATTTATTTAATTTATTTTAATTTATAATTATTGCTTCAAAGTGGACAGTATTTTAAAAGTTATCCTGCTGGGTGTTTACCTGATCACAAGTTTGGGGTGGGGGGTTATGTACGTTGTCTATTAATTATATAATTGAAAATTATAATAAACTACTAAAATAATATTATATTGTTAGTACTACAGCTAAAATAGGTTAATAAAATGGGAATAATTTACCTCAGCTGTTAAACTGTTAGTATGAGAGCTGGTCCTCCAACATCAGGACCAGTTTGATAGTCCTGATGTTTGGATTGCCACATGTGGTCCGTCCTGGACCTGGATTAATGACGGCCCTGTTGTCTATGTTTGAGCAAGTAAGCGTCTGTGCAGGTTCATGTAGACGATAACAGCTCTCTGTGATTTTTCCAGTTCGTCACACGTTACCTGCCGAATATTTACACCTTAACAATTTTTCAAAATTTATTATTGTCAATAAATGTGACTTAAAATAATGAAGATTGTGTTATTATTAAAACCAGGCTCAACCTCGTTTTGTTGTTGTTAGGCAGTATAACCATAGCAGTAAATTACACAATAAAATAAGAGCTCTACAAATCATTTAGTATGGAAATAATGCCTTCCCTGTTTGATGGATGAGGTCGCTGTGGCAAAATCCTGTTGGGCGATCTATATATGAGATCTTTGTAGTGTTGCGTTGTGCCGACCTCTCTCTGGAAGCCTATGTTTACATTCTATGTCGGAGCTGGCACTCCCTCTCTCTTGACATTCTGAAAATATGGTTCTAATTTCCTGTCTTATTGACTTAGGGAGATAGACTTTAGTTGTATTGTTAATTATATTAAAACCAGTCATAGAGAATACTGTTTTTATTAATTCTAATGCCTAGACTAGCAGTTTAAAGACACACGTTGAGTGCTTAAATGATTGTACAGCAGATTTAGTATTTAACTGTTCCTGTAATTGCTTATCTTATTATATCGTGACATTATTTTATCTATATGCTTACTGATATTGGTCCTGATCGAAATCTTCTGTCCCATATCCACACAAATCAGCACATTGATCATCATTATTGCAGGTATTACACAGCAAATCTTGCAAAAAACAAACTCCTAAATAGCACCTGCTTATCAGTTTACAACCAAAATGTTAGGTCACTTGGTAAACATTTTGATGATATAAATGCACTACTTACAGCACTAGGTACTAAATTATCATTCATCATTTTAACGGAAACTTGGCTAAGTAATGACTATACCCAACTCTACAATTTAGCTGGTTATCAAGTCATTCATAACTGTAGGCCTAATAAAAAAGGTGGTGGCACAGCAATATATTACAAAGATACCTTCATTTTCAATAGTGTTATCAGTGATAGAGACGACTATTGTGAATATACCTTTGCCAAGTTCTCCAGTAAATCCCTTAAATCCTCCCTGACTATCGGTGCCATCTATAGATTTCCTAATACCAACATATCTTTATTCTCAGACAATGTAAGGAATCTTATCATAAATAACAATCTCAACAAAAATCACATCATTCTGGGAGGTGATTTCAATATTGACCTGGGTCTTCAAAACAACCCTCAAGTTGACTATTTCCGTAACAGCATGCACTCCTGTATGCTAATCCCCACAATCACCAAGCCCACCCGAGTCACTCAAACATCTGCCACTACCCTGGATCACCTATGGACTAATATAACAGCTCCCCTTACATCTGGGGTAATTTATGACAGAACAACTGACCACTATCCTACCTTCCTCATAGCAAACTTGGACACATCACCACCAGAAACCAAGAAACTCTCATTCAGGCTACATAGTGAATCAGCTTTAGGCAATCTCTCTAATGCACTTCACAATATTAACTGGGAATCTGATTTTAATAATACACAGGATATAAACTCATCAACTAACCTCTTTCTCTCCAAAACTCTAAGCCTCTACAACACTCACTGTCCCCTCCTTACCAAACAAGTAACTGATAAAAGAAAAAATAACCCGTGGCTCACAAGTGGCATAATTAAATCAATCAACAAAAAACATGAATATGAAAAGAAATTTAGGAGTGGCTTAGTTTCAAAGGAAGTAGTTAAAAAGTACTCATCAGTGCTTACCAGTATCATAAGAAAAGCAAAACTTTCATATTATGAGACTAGATTCAAAGAAGCAAAAGGCAACATGAAAAGCACATGGAATACCATCTCTAATATCCTAGGAACTAAACAACACTCGCACAATCAGATAACACTCTCTAAGGATGGCCTTACACCGTCATCTGACTTAGAAATGGCGAATGAATTTAATAGCTTCTTTTCATCGATTGGTGCTAACCTTGCAAGTAAAATCCCACAGACTCAGCCACATATCTCTCAGGCAGCTATCCAAACTATCTTCTCCTTTCACCAGTCAGCCCGACAGATGTTGTGTCCATCATACACTCACTAAAAACCAAAGCAGGGAACATCAGTGAAATCCCATCCGTTGTATACAAGAGCGCCTCCCATGCCCTTGCGCCACCTATAGCTCTGCTGTTCAACAAATCCCTTGAGTGTCATACCTTCCCTGATATCCTTAAAAAAGCAAGAGTAACGCCAGTTCATGAAGGAGGTAATCCGGCAGACATAAACAACTATAGACCAATATCGAACCTACCCATTCTATCAAAAATATTTGAAAAAATTATCTACAAACAACTCTACTCCTATCTCGTAAAATTCGACATTCTTAGCCCCTGTCAGTTTGGCTTCCGCTCTCAAAAGAGTACCAACGATGCAATTATTAGTCTCCTTGATATAATTTACTCAGCCCTTGACAAAAATGAGTTTCCAATTGGACTCTTCATTGACCAGAGAAAGGCCTTTGATACTGTTAATCACGATTACCTCTTATGTAAACTCCATTATGGAATCCGAGGCCATGCACTGGACTATATCCAATCCTATCTTAGTGATAGACACCAATGTGTAGCCATCAATAATATAACCTCTCCAATTCTACCAATAACCGTTGGAGTGCCACAGGGCAGCATCTTGGGACCTCTTCTATTTCTTATATACATCAATGATCTGCCTAAGGTCTCTAACATTCTGAAACCTATTTTGTTTGCTGATGATACTACCCTCATCTACTCCAACCCCAACTAACGTACATTAAATGATATTGTTAATAAGGAACTAAAAAAAGTCCACTTATGGATGTCAACCAACAAACTAACACTTAACATAGAAAAGACCTACTACATCCTATTTGGAAGCAAATCTACAAATGCAATTCAGCTTCAGATAGACAATGTAAACATTATCAATAAAAATGATGGAAAGTTTCTTGGCCTATTCCTAGACAAGAGACTCAACTTCAGTACCCACATACAACACATAACTAAGAAAGTCTCTAAAACAGTTGGTATACTTTCCAAAATCAGATATTATGTACCTAACTCTGCTCTCATCTCTCTATATTATGCACTAATCTATCCCTATCTCAACTATGGTATCTGTGCATGGGGTTCAACCACTGCAAACCACCTCAAGTCCATCATCACCCAGCAAAAATCTGCTATCAGAATAATATCAAATTCTGCTTTCAGACAACACTCAGCCCCCTTGTTTAACTCCCTAAACATGCTAAACATAATCTCACTCCATAAATTCTCTTGTGTCAACTACATTTACAAAACCCTGTTCTTAAATGCAAATCCTGCTCTGAAACTCTTCCTGGACAGATGTAATAGGACCCATTATCACCACACCAGAAATAAATATCTCTTTGATATCCCCAGAGTTAAACTTAATCTGTGTAAACACTCTATGCAAATAAAGGGACCCAGTTTATGGAACTCACTCCCTATTGAATTGAAAAGCTGTCCAACTTTTACATCATTCAAAATCAATACTAAAAAGTACCTAATTTCATCTTCATAGTTTTTCACTTTTTGCCTTAAAATTGCACTGTATCAATTGCTACCCAATCTCCCAACCTTTATGTTCCCAATTTGAACATCTTTACCATTGTGATCATTGCTGTCTTCTTATATGTGCTACCAATCTGCTGTATGGTGTTTATTAATCTTGTTTATCTGTATCTATTGCTACCCAGTCTCCCAATCTTTATGTACCCAATCTGAACATCTTTACCATTGTGATCATTGCTGTCTTATATGTGCTGTCAATCTGCTGTATGGTGTCTATTAATCTTGTTTAAATTACTAATCAAGCTGTCAATGTAATCAATCAGAGCTTTAATATAACAATGTGCTTTAATATACTTACTAAGCTCTCTCATCTCATTTTTCTCTTGCAATGTATCTTTATCATTTATCAATTCTGATAGAATTTACCTACTTAAAATTATCTGTTAGATTAAGGACCTGCCCGAAACGCTGCGCGTACTAGTGGCTTTACAAGAGTGTAAATACTGTACTATCCAATGTATTCTCACAAACCCAATGTACCTTCTTGTATATATATAAATAAATAAATAAATAAATAAATAAATAAATAAATAAATTGTTTTGAAGATGACGTCACAGATATCTCGATCACTATAATTCTTTTATGATTAACTAATGTAACTAGTATAACCATGTTTGTTGGTTATACTGTGTGTTAATATGTTAGTATTTTTTTTTTCTTTTTGAGATATATACAAGAGTTGTTACATTCTTGTACAGCCACTAGTACGCGTAGCGTTTCGGGCATGGTCCTTGGAATACAATCCCCTGCCGCGAAGAATCGTTTTTTCATCCAAGTACACATTTTACTGTTGCGTTAAACAGAGGCTACAGTTAAGGAATTGCGCCCAGTAAATCCTCCCCGGCCAGGATACGAACCCATGACATAGCGCTCGCGGAACGCCAGGCGAGTGTTTTACCACTACACCACGGAGACTTAAATATTAGTATATTATATTATAGTATAATATTAGTATAGTATAATATTAGTATATATATATATTACTATGTTAGTGTCGGATTTCAAACAATTCCGGTGAGGGGGGGGGGGGACACAGGTCGAAGTCCAATAATTAGAACTGCTGAACACTTCATTCCTCTCCTTCAGAATTAAAATATTGTTTTAATATTTTAAGTTGCACTGTTGTGTGGCAGTCCTTTCTGGACGGATGAACTTGCCTAGTTTTGCTTGTGGGGGTTGAGCTCTGGCTCTTTGGTCATACTGGCTCCAGTATGGGACAACACCTGCAGTCCCATACTGGAGCTGCAGGTGTTGGAGGTCTTTGAGCGACTTCTTTTCCCTGCCAGCTCTGAAGGAACTTGGTTTCTCTAAGGTTTTGAGAGTAGTGGTGCTTTGGCAATTTACTTTCACTATTCTCAAGATACCCTGATTGTCTGGATGAACAGAGACTATTCGAACTATAGGCCACTCTGAGCGTGATCCATCACTGGCCACCAGAACAATGTCATCAGCATTAAAGTTAATTTTGTTGTAGAGATTGTTTGCCCTATAATGATACTCCCTCAGAGCAGTTAGGTATTCTTGAGTTGGACCAAGATGGACCCGTTGTCTGAGATCATCATCTTGAGGCAAGATCGACAGGCAGCAAACCTGCGGAAAGCCTGTATGAATGCCTCAGCACTCATGTCGGGAGTCACTTCTTGATGTACCCCCTTTGTTGTGGCACAGGTGAATAGGCAGAGGTATGCCTTCACTGGAACATTGCCCTTGGTGCTTGTTAGTGTTAGAGCTCCTGTGTAGGCTACACCAGTGGTCTCAAAAGGACGAAAGTGGACAACTCGCTCTTTTGGGAGTGGTGCATGTCCTGGATAAGGACACACTCGAGCGTCATTCCTCCAGCAGATTACATAGGATTTGATTATGGACTTTACAGTCTGGCGACCTTGAGGAATCCAGAACTTGTCTTGTCGGTGAGGGTGTCTAGTACCACACCATGTAAAGTGTTGGGTTTGTGTATGTGTAACTCACTTAGCCTGCGTACTATGTGGTGACGGGAGAAACACTGTATTTTTTTACTTCCAGGTCAATATCGGCATGCTGTAAGCGACCTCCACACCTTAGTATGGTATTACTGTCTGGGTCAAACCAGAGACCCAGATCATCCACTAATTTATCAGGGAGGTTCTCAAAATCCATCCCGTATGTTTCTGTTTGGGCTCTTTTGACCCAGTACTTTTGGGGACTAGGGAAATGACGTTTGATTCCTATTTTCTTTAGGAAATCAAACACCACTTGTTTGACACTTAGTTGTTTGTTCAGTTTCGAGTATCGATTAGGATCAATTACCAGAGTCCGAGGTGGTTTTGGATTCTCAGTAGGAGCAGAAACATTGGTCACAATGACTTGTGGCTTTTCTTTAGGCCACTGTTCACTGACTAGCTACTGAGGTCCATTGAACCACTTCTCTGCTTTGGCTAATTGCTGTAAAGTCAGGTCTCTTGGGAGATAGTCAGTTGGATTCTCTCTGATGGGTACGTATCTCACTTTGTACAATGCTGACAATTCTCTAATTTCCTTAAGGAGGTTGCTCGCATAAGGAGTTTTGCTATTGTTATTTCTCACCCACTGTAGTACTGTCTCATTATCTGACCATACCACTGTTTCTTCAAAGCGGATGTTACTTAGGACATTGATCAGATAATGAGCCAATCTTACTCCTAGCAGTATTGCTATTAACTCCAGTTATTTCAATGACCGTTTCTTCAATGGTGCCACCCTGGCTTTTTTATGTGAGCAAATTTACTTGATCATTCGATTCTAGGTAAGCCACTGTGCATAAGCCATTCCTGAGGCATCACAAAACACATGTACCTTAATTTGTTGTTTTTTATGTACTGTGTTTCGAGGGAACTTAACATACTCTAGGATACTTAGATCCTTCACCAGCCCCTGCCACTTTTCTTGCTAGGCAGTTGTTAGAGGATCATCCCAGCCATTCCAGCATTATGAACTTCCCATTTATCAATATAGGACTTATTAGTGGCAATGGAACGAAGGGTTTGCTGACTTGGGATAGTAGTTTCACTCCCTGCACTGTCACTCCCTGCAATACCTCAAATCTTACCTCACAGACAGGCTCCAATATGTTTCTGTGAATAATTAAATTTCTCCCAGCCTAGCCATCAACATTGGTGTTCCCCAGGGCAGCATACTTGGCCCTCTCCTCTTTCTCATCTACATTAATGACCTTCCAAATGCCTCCCAACACCTCAAACCAATTTTATTTGCTGACAACACAACCTTCATTTACTCCAGTCCTGACCCTCTTGCTCTTAATGTCACAGTGAATACTGAGCTAAATAAAGTCCATCTTTGGCTAACTACCAACAAACTCACCCTCAACATTGACAAAACTTTCTATATTTTGTTTGGCAATAAATCCTCAAATCAAATAAATCTCAGGATAAATAATACCCAAATTTGTAACAAAATAGATGGCAAATTCCTTGGCGTTCTCATTGACCACAAGCTGAATTTCCAGGGACACATTCTAAATATATAAAAAAAAAAAAAAATAAAAAAATGTTGGCATTCCTTCTAAGATCAGATATTACGTACTTCGCCCTGCCTTGGTGACGCTCTATTACTCACTCATCTATCCTTATCTCAACTATTGTATTTGTGCTTGGGGTTCAACTACCCAAAATCATTTGCGTCCTCTAATTACTCAACACAAAGCTGCTATTAGGAAAATATCCAACTCTGGCCCCAGACATCACTCGGTACCCCTACTCAAATCTCTAAATATTAATATCTAAATATTAGATATTAAGTCACTGCACATCCTCTCATGTGTATTATATATATATATAAAACGCTGAACTGTAATGTCAATCTTGACCTTAAAAGCTTCATTGAAGGTTGTAACAGAACCCATGAGCACCACACCAGAAACAAATACCTTTTTGATATTCCAAGAGTACGACTTAATCAAACTAGAAATGCTCTACAAATCAAGGGACCCAGAATGTGGAATGACCCCAATCATGTTAAAGACTGTACCTCTCTCAACCAGTTTAAGATAAAAACTAAGCACTACCTAATTGACTCCCTGTAACCTACCTTACCCCTATAATGTCAACCCATGTCTGTCATTTTTAAACAATGCTGTTTGTCAACCAAATTGTATTTTTGCTGTTTTTCTGCCATGTTCCCCCCCCTTTTTTTTTATTTTTTCTCAACACATTTTATACTTTAATCTCAATTAGTATTAAGTTTAAGTCTTAGTGTTTTTCCTGCCCGAAACGCTTTGCGTAATGGTAGCTTTAGGCATTGTATGTACTAGCTCTATCTATAAATTCATCAATATTTGTATCAGCTCTTGTATGTATGTACTTTACCTGAATAAACATTTGAATTTGAATTTGAATTTGAATTTAGTTTCCTCATTGTTAGGTTGGTGGTATCTGTTTCCACCAATTTGATGGTCAACTGATCCGAAGTTGTATCCCATTTGATACCTAGTACCTTTGTCCTCTGGGGTACCTTGTAGTCGTGAAATTCTGATTCAATCAGTTGTTTTAAGCTGGTATTATTGGAGGCCAACGACTGGAGAAGCATATTTGCTCCCAACAACTCTCGATGGGCCTCATGATATATGTTTAGCAATTTTTCTTCACTGCTCGTGGTTCCCTGGAAATTGTCCATATACAGGTGGTTGCTAATTTAAGTATTTTTGGGCTATTAGACTTCTTCAAATGCGTATCTAAGGTAGCTTGCAGTAGAAATGGTGAAGAAGTAGCTGCAAACATAACTTAAGCAAACCCGTATTTGATTAATTCACTGTTTGGATCACCATAGGAACTTTGTGTAGTTACGGTCTTCTTCCAGGAGACCTGCCCTAAGGAATGCCTTACTTATATTGGCCATGTATGCATAAGTTCTTATGTGGAACTTTAACAGCACGTCGTACAGCCTTTGTGTCAGGCTAGGGTGAGTTTGAAGGCAGTCATTCAATGAGACACTATTCTGCATGGTCTAGGCACTGCAGGTAAATACTATCCTCAGTGGAATAGTGGGTGAAATTTTTAGTACTGCATGGTGCAGAAAATAGTGTCCTTCCTTTGGGTCATCATGTCACATGTCGAAGCTGGTTTAAATAGGTGACTGTATTGAAGGTAGTGTGGATATGCCCTTGTTACAAAATATGCAGTGGAATGGTAGTTCTGCCTTGGAAAGTTGAGTAGGGTCACCCCAAGGGATTAGAGCAGTGGTGTGTAAGCGACGGTCACCAGCTTCTTGTATTTAAATTATAATTTTTGAGAAATTCATGTATTAAAGTAACTGTAATTAATAACCTCTTTCATCAAGTACGTACATTAAGTTAATGTCATTCATGAATAAAGAATCAAAATTCCTCCCTTTCGTTCGAGGGCAGATGACTCGTGTAAAGCCGGCAACACCGGCCGTAAGTCAGGTCAACAAGAGTCAGGCCTCACCACTCACATTCACCTCTTCTATTTCAAGATTCCATCTCTCTGTTAATTCAGTAATGTAAAGAAATTCAAGTTATCATTCAGTATTGCATCTTATAATTTACCTGCTCAAGTATCTAAATATTCCTCAATTGTTTGAAACGATGATTAAGTCACCTTCAGTGACGAGTACAGGGTTAAGTTAGTAATCATCTTCGAAGATGAATTTGGCAGCTTAGCCTAGGACAATCTCTTGGCTGGAGAGAGGATAAGCTAGGCTAGGTCAGTGTGGTTTTGGGGAACTGAAGAGGTCACCATCTCACCTCTGAAGGCCAGAGTGGCAGCAGCTGGACTTATAATATTTTCAGTAAAGTTCTTAAGAGTTTGGTATAGTTTAATGGTTCATGTGTGCCTCTGGGAATATTTAAGTTTAGGAAGTGTTCGACTCAGGAAGTGTTCCTATTTATTTACACCTTTGATAGTTTTACTTTATTAAACTTTTAGTAATTGTTTGTATTTTTTAGTATTTCCACGAATTATATTACATGTGATTTTCTCTGCCATTTGTCTCCACAAGTCTGCTTTATTGGGCTAAGTCGATATTCGAATTATAAGCCAGCCTAGTCTCTCTTAATATCAGAGATATTCCCTTGTTTTGTTTAATTTCCACACTTAACGTAAACTCATACCTCCCTTTCAACAAAATTGGAGATAACACCAAAAGGGTTTAATGGTTAATTAATTGGGCCAAACCCTGATTAATTAATCTGGCTTCGTCCTTGGTTTGATGGTGGCAGCAAGTAAAGGTCTTTGAGTTTTTGCTAGAAAAGCTTAGTGCAACGTTTCAGGTTTGTAGGATCTTAGGCGATCGAACGTCGAAGGTCATGAGGCGTGGGACTGGAGGCTGTGGTGGAGTTCTGGGGTCTTTGAGTAAGATATCTACGGGCAGGGTAGTCGACAAGAGAGAGTCATTAATTACCCCGTTCCCGTGTTAAAATCATTGTTTACTACTTCAAGGAATTTGTTGAGGTCTCTCGCCCTTTTGCTGTGCTTCATTACTCTCACTTCCTCTCTGTGACGATTAGCTCGTTGGCCGCCAGGGGGTCAAGACACGCTCGCTTGACCTGCCAGTTGCTACCTAGAGTTACGAGGGGGCGGGTGTGGTTTGGCGTGTCGGCGCCATGGGGGCCCCCCTCCCCCCTGTTGTGCGTGCCCAGTCTATAGGCCTCGAGTTTTCTGTTCTAGCGGGATATCCCAAGGTGGGTTTGGTGCTGTGTGACATGCTGCGGGTCCCTGTGGGGATGTTTGTGGTGTTGAGCTGGTGTCTGCCCGTAGAGTAGTTGTTTAACTAACAACAGAGGAGGTATATAGGGCGTTTTTACGTCGGTACGAGGCGCGGACCTTGCCCCTGCCCAAAGGTACAGGCACTGTGACTGTCTCCGATCGCAGTGGTGCCATCACGTATGTAAGCATGCATGGGGCGCCCCTGGAATTTCCGGAGGGACTGCTGAGGCGTTATTTCGGCCAGTTTGGAGGGATCATCAGTGTGCAGTTGTACCTGCTCTCCTCGGGTCCGCTAAAGGGTGTGCGGTCAAATATTCGCACCCTAGGAATGAGGCTGTGGGTGGACATTCCTTCTCAAGTGAGGCTTCTGAGGTGTTCTGTTCGAGTGTCTTATGCTCGCCAGCCTCATACGTGTAACCGTTGTGGCCTCTTGGGTCATCAGGCTGCTGGGTGCTCTGAACCTGCCATCGCGCCCGTCAACCTCTTCCGTGAGGAGGATTTCCCGCCGCTCCCTGTGGAGGAGGATTCAGTGGGTGTGAACGCCGCTTTGGCTGCTGCCGTACCCCGTGTGTTGCATGAAGCGTCTCCTGCAGATGTCGCCCCTCCTCCAGAGGCTGTGTCGCCTGTTGTGGTTGCCTCTTCTCAGGCAGTTGTGTCGCCGTCGGGTGTTCGTCATGCCCCGGTTGCTGTCCTGGATGCTTCCGTGGTTCTTCCGGCTCCGGTATGCACAGCTCCCCTGTCTTCCTGTTCTCCGTCTGTGGTGCCTGTCACTGCACCCTCGCCGTGTGCCCAGGATGTGCTGGGTGCTTGGGTCGCTGTGGGACCTCCTACTGTGCTCGACCTGGTTCCCCGTGTGGTTGAGGATGCTGCCGTCCTGCGGAGGGTGTCGGTTCGCCCGGCTTGTGTTGTCCGGGTCTCTGGGTTGACATCCGGCTCTGATGATGTGAGGCCGGTGCCCAAGCGTTCTCGGAGATCTTCTGAATGGGCTGATGCGGGAAAATTTGACAATGGTGGTTATTCCAGTGAAAGTGGTGAGGTTCCGTCTCATTCCTCGGTGGTGGTGGAGGTCCATGTGCCTGCAGCTGCCTGTATCGATGTTTCTTCTCGTGAGGTGCCTGTGGAGCTTGCTTCCGGTGCGTCACCTGCGTCGGATGGTTCCGGTTCCGCGTGGGGGGTGGTTCCTCCTGCTGGTGAGCGTAGTGACCTGGTGATGGTGTTCAAGGAGACTGCTCGCTCTGGGGGTTTCGTCCCCTGGTTCATCGGCAGCGGTTTTGCCACTTCTCCCATATCCGACCGTCTCTACTGTGTCTCCTGCGGTGTCAGGTGTGGGGTTGCAGTTTCGGCGGCCTTCGTCATCTTCTCCTGTGCGTCCGGCGGCGGGGCCGTCTCGGGGGCCTGCGTCCGCTTCTTCCGTGTCTTCTGCTTCCCTTCGCTCTGCCTTACCTCGTTATGCGACAACTGTCGCCCAGCTTCGGATGCTGCCGTTTCCGCCTGATGTGGTGGTTCCCGAGTTTATGCCCGCCCCCCTGAAGCAGGGGGACCGTTGTCCTACCGACAGGGAGTACTAAGTGTGGGAAGCTTATAAGCAGAAATATCCTAGTCATGATTTTCCTGAGAAGTATTTACCTACCACTGTAGTGTTTCCTCCTGTTAAGTGATTTTTTTGTGTGTGTGTTTGTGCTATGTGTTGTGGTGTTGTGTTCGTTTGTGTGCGTGGTGTGCGGTTGCGTGCGTGTGTGCATGAGTGTATTGTATTTACTTTATTTGTGTTATGTGTTGTACCTCTCTGTGTGGTTTTTCAGGGCCATTTGGCTTGTTTTGTGTTGTTTCACGGGTTGGGTTGTTGGGTGAGGGTTTGGGTATTTTGTCATTATACTGCTGTGCTTATTGTTTTGTTGTCGGCCCTTCAGGCCCATGTTTTGTGTACATGGTGCTTTATAACTATGTGCCTTTGTAATTTCTACCTGTGCCTTTTTCCTTTATAACTTTGTGCTTTTGTTCTTTGTAACCTTGTGCCTTTGTCCATTGTAACTGTGCCTTTGTGATTACTGTAATCTGTTGCCTTACTCATGCTTGCCTGTACGCTTAACATTGCACGACACATCTTGCACTGTTCCTTTTCTACTGTGATTTTGTGCTATGTGTAGTTTTTTTATTTATTTCCATTACCCTCCTGTATTGACTTGTTGTCTATATTTACTGTGTTCCTTTGTGTTTATGCTCATTGTTGTGTTTTTGTTGTCGGCCCTTCAGGCCGGTATTTAGTGTATTTGTCTTTCTTTGTTTTGTGCCTTTGTGTTTGTGTTCTGTTTTGTTCTTGTTTTATTATATTTATTTGCATGTACGCATGTGTTACAACTAATATGAGTGGGGCTTCTATGGGGTACTGGTACTATTAAGGGGTAAAGGTAGTTAGAAGACAAGAGTATCAAATATGGGAGAGCTAAAAGGCCCGGCCCCCAAAATAAACTATCCACAGTAGTAATAACTTGCTACAAGACCATATATGTTAGTCTAAGGGTTGATCACTGCGCTCCCACCTTGGAAGAAGAGATACTCTGTAATTCATGTACTTATTTATTAACCCCTTAACAACCCCCCATATACACTCACACCAATAACAATAATAATAATAACTTTACCACACTATCTTACGTTAAAAGCCTTGGTCCACATAGACAGGATACAAGGTTTACACTAATAACAAGCTAGGGTAAAGTACTACTGGATAAGCACTGAAGCTGGATGCAGCTTAGGGTAGTGAGACCATGTGGTACCCTAATACAAAACACAACACTTAGGGTAAACAAAACACTGGCAAATACTAACCCCAGGTCTCACCAATAGTTACTACCAGAGTAGGTACACTTACTAATGCCCCGTACTTAGCTTAAGGATACAGGAACTTCAGGTAAGGGAAATAAGTAAGAGGAGAAGGGAGGAGAGTAGGGGTGCAGCCACAGAGTAGGTCTTATCCGCACGACACCAGCCAGAGAGAAGAGAGAGCTCCTCGCGACCACCTGGCCTCCCTCATGTCGTGGTGCCGGAAGGAGCCTAATTGATCGTGCAGCTAAGCACATTAAAGATCTTCCCCTATGCAACGTATTGTTACTTTATGAATGATTAGAAAGTATTAGTAAGCAAAGTTGGTGCCTATGTTATTATTTAATAATCAACCCCCAGCTCAGTCTTTAAATGCTCTTTGAGAAACAATAATAGTCTTACGTCTGGCAGGGAAGATACAAACAATTGACATTCGAGATGCCCTGAACTGTGCTACTAGGAAGTTTAATAGCTCAATTTTGACCTCTGGTTTCCACTGGAGAACCCAGGGTCGTAACACTCCTCCCCCCTTCAGAGAAAAAAAAATGTGACTACTAGAATAGTAGTCATATTTTTTGTAAGAGTATACAGAGAATAAAAAGAAAAACATATGACAAAACAAAAAATCAATCAAAAACAATTTCTCTGCAAAAAAAAAATAAAAATACAAAGGAGTTCTCTGAAAGAAAAAAAAACACAAAAAATAAAAGAACAGGGAAGTAAAGAAATTGGACACGGAATATTTAATGTCACAGGAGAACCTAAAAAAAAATAACTAAAGCATGACAGTTGGTAAATGGCTTTCTGTGGCTCAGATGAATGTTATTCAGGCAACCGGGACAGAGCATCGGCCATCACGTTGAGTCTGCCCGGTAGGTGGGTAATGGAAAGATTGAAGTCCTGTAGGTACAACGCCCCCCTGAGGATGCGTTTATTCTTACCCTTCATCTGAGTCAGGAAAACTAGTGGGTTATGGTCCGTGTACACTTCCACTATATTACCTGTGAGGTAAACTTCGAACTTTTTACATGTTAACACTAGCGCCAACGCCTCTTTTTCTACCACTGAATAATTGCGTTGCGCCTTGTCGAATTTCACAGAGTAATAATATACTGGGTGTTCCACCTGATCATCCCCAGTTTGCAACAACACTGCACCAGCACCCGAGTCAGACGCGTCAACATGAATTTTAAACGGTCGGTCGAACCTTGGACTAGCAAGCACTGGGGCGGAAGCTAAGATCAATTTCAAATTTTTAAATGCCTCTGCACAGTCTGATGACCACTTAAATTTAACGGCTTTCCGCAACAAGTCTGTGAGAGGAGTGGCAACACTGGAAAAGTTCTGACAAAAACGTCGATAGTACGCACACATACCGATAAATCTTTGAACGTCCTTTTTAGACTTTAGTACTGGATACTCCAGAATGGCACTGATTTTATCTTGCCAAGGTAACACTTTTCCTTGGCCCACTTCATAACTGAGGTACGTCACTGTGCCTTGGCCAAAATGACACTTTTTAGCATTTAAGGTAAGATTTGCCCTTTTCAAGATGGCAAACAACTGGCGTAACCTAGCTATGTGGTCAGCCCAATTACTGTCAAACAGCACGATATCATCTAAATACGCCCGACAATTTGGCACCTTAGCGAGTAGAGAGTTCATGAGTCTCTGGAACGTGGCAGGGGCATTACGCAAGCCGAACGGTAACACTTGATACTCAAAAACACCCTCGGGTGTCACGAACGTGGTGAGCTGTTTAGCACGTTCAGTGAGTGGAATTTGATAATACCCCCTCGAGAGGTCGAATTTCGAAACGTACTTGGCATTTCCCAACTCGTCAATGCAGTCCTCGAGGAGGGGCAGCGGATAGGCATCCACAATGGTCACCTTGTTGAGCTGCCGATAGTTGGTGCATAATCGCCAGGATCCGTCTGGTTTGGGGACCAAAAGGCAGGGCGAGCACTAAGAGCCCTGGCTCGGCCGGATGAGGCCGTGCTGGAGCAAGAAGTCGACCTCCTTCCGTACGATGGCCTTCTTTTCTGGACTCATCCGATAGGGTTGAAGGCGAATGGGAGTGTAGTCCGTCAACTCGACATCATGGCAAATGGCATCAGTCTGGGTCGGGACCTCCCCGAACAGACTGGAGAATTCATCAACCAACGACTGCACCTCTTCACGTTGGGCCATCTGCAAATGGGACAGTCCCTCCTCCACAGCATTCACAGAACTAGAATTATTGAAAATGAGATTAGTTGGGTCCCCAGAACAATCATTCCCTCTCTCACTGGAAATGGAAACATTGGTTAGTGCAATGGGCCTGGGGCCCTGGAACTTCTTCAGTCGATTTACATGTATGAGCATTACCTGGTTACGTTTGTCAGAGTGCCTCACTTTGTACGTGAGGTCCCCAGTCTTTTCTGTCACAATGTAGGGGCCTTCGTACTTGTGGGACATAGTGTTCCCTAGTCGAGGCTTTAATACCAGGACCGGGTCGCCAGGCTGAAATACCCGTAACTTAGATTTAGCATCGTTACGTTCTTTCATCTTTTCTTGGGCCTTGCCAAGATACTTTAATGCAGCCGCCTTGCAGTCCTTGAGTCTCTGGTGGTGTTGCGCAAAGAAAGCCGAACCTTCGGATAACGTTACGTTCCCTAACAGATTCTCCTGTAACATTTGCAAGGGTCCACGAACTTTATGGCCAAAGACTAACTCAAAAGGAGAACAGCCCAGTGAACTTTGTAATCCCTCTCTAGCCGCAAACAAAACATACGGTAAATTCTCATCCCAGAAGGTGTGGGAACTCTCGCACGATGTCTTCAACATCTGCTTCAGAGTTAGATGGAAACGTTCAATTACCCCCTGACTCTGTGGATGGTATGGGCTGGAAACCTTATGAGTTATTCCATGTTCCTTACAAAATTGCTCGAAAACATCAGACTTAAAATTAGTACCATTGTCAGTTTGCACGACCCGAGGCAGTCCAAAAGTGGAAAAAAAATTGCAACATACGAGCAACAACAGTTTTTGCTCGGATGTTCCTTACAGCAAAAGCCTCTGGGTAACGAGTAGTGTGACAATAATCTCCTTCAAGAGATTGAGCCTGCTCTTCCCTCCACAAACACGTCGTTGAAATTATATAAAACGACTATGGAAGACATGTCCAACAACAACAACAACACCAGCAAGGCTTGCCTGGGTGAGCAAACGTATGCAGCCAGCCACCTGTTCGGACTCAAACCACCAAACTACATGTTGATCGCTACCGGCTCCGCTGATTGGTCGCCGGTCTGGCTGTACCTGCACTCGCCCCCCCCATACTACTTGATGTCTGGGGTCGCCCCAACCTCCTACCTCAGAATGTTCAGTGCTCTCGTTGTTACCACTCCTCCCGGCTAGACGCTAGCGTGTACTGAGGGAAGTGGTAGCTTAAGCCAATATTCCAGCACCTCCCATTTACTTGTATATTGCACTTCTTGTTATTTTGTCTTAACGTAACTTTTCATTGTGTCATTTAAGTATTCTTATTATTTTGATTGATTTTATTATAAGAATTTGTTTGTGCATTTTATTCATGTTTTGATTTAATTAACGTAATTAAAATTTCATTGTTAAAGTTTACTTGTGTTTTGTGTGTCTTCTCCTTACCTTACCACAGACGAAGTTCCAGTTTTTTCTATTTTTTTTTTATAACTATGTGACGAGGCCATACCCCTAGCCTTAAACAGCCGAACACCAACGCGTTACCGTCACAGTAGTGATACACATCATCGTGATTAGGTAAATATTACCAGACTTAGTTCTAGGTAATGGTCCAACACAGTCCATTACCACATGAGAAAATGGTTCCTCTGGCACGACAATAGGCTTTAGAGGAGCTTTAGGTGGAGTCTGGTTTGGTTTCCCAACCAGTTGACAAACAACACACGCATTACAAAATTTTGCCACATCGCTTTTCAGCTTGGGCCAGAAAAAATACTTTAAAATTTTTTGATACGTAATATTAATACCTTGATGTCCCCCCATAGGATCATCATGAGCAGCTGCCAAAACTCTTTCTCTATAGCAGGTCGGCAACATAACCTGGTGGACTACCTCCCACTCATTTGACAAGGGAGCACTCTGTGGTCTCCATTTTCTCATCAAAATCCGATCATTGTAGTAGTACCCAGTTGCTGCGTCTACAATTTCCTCCATAGAGACAGCTGTCTCATGACAATCTGCAAGAGTGGGGTCAGCTTTCTGTAACTCACTCAAGGAGGCATCTAGGCCTTGGTCAGATGCCATTGGCCGAGGCTCAACAGTGTTCTCCACCTCCCCACTACTCTCGGTAGATGGCGGTGGCAGGCTCTCCACAATGTCCTCGGCCACGTCATCGAGTCGGGCCATGAATGTGTCCGCGAGGTCCACTTGGTTTTCACTACTCGGAAAGCTCCTCGTGACCTCGGGATTTACCACCTTGGCAAGCACAGGGCTGCCCTTACATTTAAGTCCCATAGACCTGGTCACCGCGCACGCAGGGTACACAACATTATCCTCTGCGGCGGGTGGATCCAGGCAAACCTTAGGGGTAGGCAACATAATAGGCAGTCTGGAGTCCCCTACCTTATCCCCTGCTAAATCATTACCAACTATTACATCAACATTAGGGAAAGGTAGGTATGAAGTGACTCCGACTGTACAAACACCCTTGTGGAAATCAGATTCCAGGGTAACCTTATGGAGGGGTACTGCTCGAGTATCACTAGTGACACCCTCGACCAGTACCACCTCTCCAGTGTCGAGAGTGTTGGCACCTTGCAACGCACTCTCTAAAATTAAAGTCTGGATGGCACCGGTGTCTCGGAAGATCACCACGTCCTTCCAGGA
This sequence comes from Procambarus clarkii, assembly GCF_040958095.1. Taxonomy (NCBI): domain Eukaryota; kingdom Metazoa; phylum Arthropoda; class Malacostraca; order Decapoda; family Cambaridae; genus Procambarus; species Procambarus clarkii. The sequence continues at coordinate 10,864,807 of NC_091208.1, read as the reverse complement.
AGAACCCTCAGACAAAAGTAGTCTCCCTTTCGATAAGAATGGGGTAAGCAAGTCCAACCACTGTGGGTTGGAGGTCTTACTCCCTAACCCTTCTGAAAGCCTCAAACCCTGTGTCACAACTAGAGCATTGGGTCTTTTTTCAGGGTGCAGTTGCCAACAACGGCTAATAGTGTGGTTTGGACGATTACAGTGACCACAAAAACGTCGGGGAGAAGAGACATTACTAACCGAATTACCCTTCGGTTCACCTTTAGGTGTCGTTGGGCTAGACACTTTAACAGGGTTAGTTATGTCTGAAACAGAAGGTGCATTAGGTAAAGGGTTAGAATGAGTTGGTCTGGACTGGCTGCGGGTATAAGTTTTGCTACTCTGTGGGGTATAATTATTTTTATTGGGCCTTTTGCCCGCCAATTGGTAGTTTTCTGCCAACTTGGCCAAATCCCCTATTTTAGAATTTACCTCTACCCTTCTTCTAATGTAATTTGATACATTCTCTGGCATAATATCTATGAAATGCTCCATTAAAATTAAGTTCCTGAGAGCCTCGTATGTTTCGGCTTTCGCCGAGCAAATCCATCTATCAAACAATCGAATTTGATCATTCACAAATTCAGTGAGCGGTTGGTTGTGAGTAGGCCTAAGGTTACGATAAACTTGGCGGTGAGCTTCAGGAGTAATTTCATATGCCCGTAAAATACATTCCCTGACTTTATCATATTCGAAACACTCGTCGTCAGGCATGTTTATAAAAATATCTTGTGCTTTACCCCTAAGTCTTCCCTGTAGGATTTTCACCCACTCTTCCTTTGGCCAGTTCATGGACGTGGCCACTCTCTGAAAATGGTTGAAAAACCTTTCAGGGTCAGACTCGGAAAATTCAGGCAAATTATGCTTTTTCTCATAATGCCTGGGGTTTGAATCCCCGGCAGGTGGAGTTCCAGTGGCATTCGCTCTAATTTTAGCCTCCTCGGTTTTGAGTCTTTGCTCCTCTAATTTTATTTTTGCTAACTCTAAAGCTAATTCACTTTCCCTATGAGTTGCACTTTCTGCTTGGCTAGGCTGGCATAAAGGTGTATCACTTGCCAATAGTTGTTCATCAATACAATGTTGTAATATTTCATTCACCAAAGTCCACTTTTTATCTGCGACATTTAATTCTAGGCCAAATTCCTGGCCTAACAATACTAAATTAGACTTTTTAAGTTTCTTTATCTCTACCACTGAAGGCTCCCTTGCCAGGTTCTGCATTTCAGAAGACATCACTAATAATTTTAGCTCCCAGCCAAAGAAAAAATTAAAAAATAAAAATTGGAAAAAAAAAAAAAAATTTGCACGGCCCCTAACACAAGGCCACACTAACCTTAATCGTGAAGGGATCCAGCTGGGTGTCCAGTCAGTGCAAGAATGTCCTTTGCTAGATGAGCTGGACCCTAGGCTAGCACACAACCGTTCTGCGGAAAACAAAAAATTTTAATTTTGGCACTCAAGAATCTAATTTTTTACACTTATAATGTTCCTCCCGGACTGGCCAACCACTTGTTACAACTAATATGAGTGGGGCTTCTATGGGGTACTGGTACTATTAAGGGGTAAAGGTAGTTAGAAGACAAGAGTATCAAATATGGGAGAGCTAAAAGGCCCGGCCCCCAAAATAAACTATCCACAGTAGTAATAACTTGCTACAAGACCATATATTTTAGTCTAAGGGTTGATCACTGCGCTCCCACCTTGGAAGAAGAGATACTCTGTAATTCATGTACTTATTTATTAACCCCTTAACAACCCCCCATATACACTCACACCAATAACAATAATAATAATAACTTTACCACACTATCTTACGTTAAAAGCCTTGGTCCACATAGACAGGATACAAGGTTTACACTAATAACAAGCTAGGGTAAAGTACTACTGGATAAGCACTGAAGCTGGATGCAGCTTAGGGTAGTGAGACCATGTGGTACCCTAATACAAAACACAACACTTAGGGTAAACAAAACACTGGCAAATACTAACCCCAGGTCTCACCAATAGTTACTACCAGAGTAGGTACACTTACTAATGCCCCGTACTTAGCTTAAGGATACAGGAACTTCAGGTAAGGGAAATAAGTAAGAGGAGAAGGGAGGAGAGTAGGGGTGCAGCCACAGAGTAGGTCTTATCCGCACGACACCAGCCAGAGAGAAGAGAGAGCTCCTCGCGACCACCTGGCCTCCCTCATGTCGTGGTGCCGGAAGGAGCCTAATTGATCGTGCAGCTAAGCACATTAAAGATCTTCCCCTATGCAACGTATTGTTACTTTATGAATGATTAGAAAGTATTAGTAAGCAAAGTTGGTGCCTATGTTATTATTTAATAATCAACCCCCAGCTCAGTCTTTAAATGCTCTTTGAGAAACAATAATAGTCTTACGTCTGGCAGGGAAGATACAAACAATTGACATTCGAGATGCCCTGAACTGTACTACTAGGAAGTTTAATAGCTCAATTTTGACCTCTGGTTTCCACTGGAGAACCCAGGGTCGTAACAGCATGTAAAAAAAAAAAAAAAAAAACTTCGAGGAATTTGCTATCAAGTTGTTGTTGGATTATACCATAGTGCAATTTCAGGTTCTCAGGTTGTCTATTTATGTGCATCACTGCTTATTTAAGCGAAAATTTATTTATTTAAGCGTAAATTTACCTTAATTGGTTTCAGGCCATGAAATGGTTTACTGGCAGCTGAAGATGAATCAGCTTCCATGGTAACCCGACCCAGTATTGGTTGTCTTTTTAGACCACTGAGTCTAGGTATTGTTTACAAGTCCAGTCATCACCTGGAATAGGTTGTTCAGGGACGATGCCCAGTGTGGCCAGATCCCATAATTTATGTACAGGGGGAATAAGTTCATCCTCGGACATGACTCTGAACTTAAGTGGTGACTGTTCTCCACCTAGTCATGCAACCATCACTGAGTTGACTTGTTAGTTGTACACAGGTGTGGATTGCTTCAGACTCAATACTGGGCCAGTGAGCAAATTGCCTCCTGCAGACAATAACAGATTCATTCTCTGCCTTTTAGTACATCCAGTGATGAGTTTATGGTAATAATCTGAACCTACAAGAAATCCAATGTTGGAGAGGTGATCACATGTTATTTTGTTGTCAGCCAACTTAATTCCTTTTTCCTGTAGGAATTTGGCTGTTGTCCCTAGAACATAAACATATAGGTCAGATGGGATTTTGTCTGCTACGATGGCCTGTACAATATGGGCATAACTGCCTAAATGTACTAATGGTTGGACAACTTTGTAGACTTGGGGTACTGTGTTTATTAGGAACCCTTATATGTTTAGTTTTACCTGTCGAACAGGTTTTAGTTTTAAGACATCTGCCACTTTCTGTGTGACAAATGTCTTTTGTGATCCTTTGTCAAATAACCCACGAGTGGTAACCTTGGACCTTTTGGTTTTGATGAGAAGACGGGCAGTGGGCAAAGCTGTGTTATTATCAGACTTTGTTGAAAGTACACTTACATCCTGACGTACTTTACAGAACTGTATTGTGGGTGGAAATTTCTTCCTCCACCTGGGGTTTGGGAGACCTTGGTCTTATGTCCCCACACAGTGCTGTTTGGTGTTGACCCTTATTGCACCTATTGCAGGTGTGCATTTGGGTTGCACAGGTATTGTGGTTATGTGACCTTAGACACCTGGTACACTCACACTCATGAAATTTAAGATCGAGTTAGCCCAATTAGACCCTGCTGCTGACGAACAAAAATGGGAAATGAGAAGATAAGACGCTATATTAACCTGTGAACGTGAACAAGAACAGCTCCGGCTCTACGAACAAAAAACTGAATTAGAATGTCAACGACAACAACAAGAGGCTGACCTACAACGTCATTGAGAATTAGAACGAGTACAATGCCTAGCTCAAGAGCTTCAACCCAAGAGACTACAAGAAGAAAATGAAGCTGCAATCGCATTACGCTTAAAAAGAGAGAAAGGAGACACCGTGCTCAATTACCGACATCAGGAGTTGAAACTTTAAACTACCCTCACCTCTCAGCACCAGGAAGCAGAAGCCAACTTACCAGTATGTTTTAACCCCCAAACAGTGTATCAAAATGATGCCGCTTTTCGTAGAGACAGAGGTAGATTAATTTTTTGTGTCTTTTGAGGCTTTGGCAACTCAGTTACTCTGGCCTTGGAACCAATGGTCAGTACTTCTCAGCGCTCACCTTATAGGAAGAGCTGCCTTGACCCATCAGTACTCTTGCCACCAGAACTGACTACGAGGTACTAAAGCAAGCAGTCCATGATGCATATCTCCTATTCACTGAAAGTATATGCAGAATAAAGCCAGGTATTTCATGTATTGGCTAGAATCCGCCCAGATTACTACCTTTAGTGAACTTATTAATCTAATATTAATGGAAGAATTCATGCGACATATACCTAACCCAGTGCGCCTCTATCTTGCAGATAAAGTAGAGAAGAATCTCAGTAAATGTGCACATTTAGCTGATACAGCCTAATCCATAAATCTTTTGATTCATATTCCAGTAAACCATCTTGGTCCAGTAATGCTCCATCTAAAGTAAGTCATAAAGATATTAACTATGCACTTTACTGCAGGTACTGCAAAACTTATAGACACCTTCTTATTGACCAATGTCGAAATCCCCGTTGCAGAGCAACGAAATTTGACTCGCCTAAGCCTTAACCTTAACCTCCTAAGCCTACTAAGCCTGTGTTCCATGCAAATTTTCCAGTTACTGATCTTGCTTTATTTGATAGACATATGTATCCAGGAACTGTTTCTGCCAACGGTAGAGATACTGATGGAACTGGCCCAATACGTATCTTGAGGGACAGAGCTGTCCTACAGAGTATTCTACTAAAAGCCGCTGCTCTTCAAGTCACCAATACTGGAGAAACCGTCCTGATCACCGACCTCACTGCAACCATACCTTACCCACTTGCCACAGTCTACCTGGAATGTCCATTCATTAGTGAAGAAGTCAAAGTCGCCATTCAGGGAAAACCTTTTCCCATGCCAGTAATTCAACTTTTGGGCAACGACTTGGCCAACCAGCAAGATTCCACCAACTTGATCATCTGTGACAAACCCCAGTGTTACGTTTGAAGGCGGGAGAGAAAAAATTTTGGTCCACATGGTTTTATTCTCAACAACCAACAACAACAACAACAACGGAACAATTATAAGGTACATAACTTACTATTTACAAGATCATAAACAAAAGAGCATCTGCTCCAACATGCTACGCCCAACATCTGTAGTACTTAATCCCAACATTACTCCCCTTTTAATTTTCTTCCTGATTTTCTCAACTGGTGTCCCTACCTGTTACTTCTGGGAAACATTCTTCTGAATTACTCCCTGTAGAGTCCATAGGGTTAACTGTATCTCCATTACCCTCTGTTGCCCCTTGCTCTGCCTCCCGGTCTCCTGTAGGTGCTGCTATCCCTTCATTTTTTGGATTGGTATCACTAGTTGTCCCACCCCCACCCGAAGGGTCTTCAAAATTTCCTGTGAACCTTGGCAATGAGTTGATTTGTATGCATTTTCCAACTACTGTTCCCAATACTCTGCACTTGCACAGTGAAATTCCTTCAAAATTCCTAATTTTTCCTTCCACCCAGGGCTTCCTAACTCCAAAATTCCTTGCATATACTGCATCCCCCTCGATAAACAACAATTCCTCTCCCTGAGCCAACTGACTGGCCAAGCTAGTTACCGATTTCTCTTTATCGGGATCTGTCTTTACTGCTTCCATGTGCACTTTAAAGTGCCTATTAAACAATAATTCGGAAGGAGATTTACCAGTAGTAGAATGAACAGTTTTCCTTTGATTATATAAAAATCTACAAAGCCTTGTATTAATAGTACCTTCCGTAAACCGCTTTAACCCTTCTTTCAAGGATCTCACATATTTCAACAACAGATTTAATTTGGGATCTCTACCAGTAGCTTTCCTAATAGTCTGGAATGAAATATCCTCAAAAGACATATATTCCACCAGGTTAACATACTCCACTGGAATCCTGGAATTCAATTCTTCTGTCACAGGCAATCTACTTAATGCATCAGCTACTACATCCTTGCTTGGCTTAAACTCTAAATCATACTTAAACTGCGAGAGTAGTAATGCCCATCTTTGAATTCTAGCATTGGCATTAACTGGAATTTGTTTACCTCTGCCAAACAATCCTAGTAGGGGTTTATGATCTGTTCTAGCAAGAAATTTCCTTCCCAGCAGAAAATACCTCAGTTTTTTTTAAGCATATATCAAAGCTAAGGCTTCTTTATCTAACTGAGAATAATTTTGTTCTGCAGGAGATAAGTTCTTGCTAGCAAAATATACTATTTTATCCTGACCATCTACTTCCTGTAATAATACACAACTCACTCCTACTAGAGAAGCATCTGCCTCCAATTTTAAAGGGAGTCTACCAGTAAAATTAGTGAGCACTGGAGAATTTATCAATTCTTGCTTAATATTCCTGAAGGCATTCTCCTTTCTTGCTGCCCACTTAAATTTAGCCCTTTTTTCAACAATTCATAAAAGGGTGCTAATTTTTATTAGAAAAGTTCTTCACAAACTTACAAAAATATGTAACCATCCCAACAAAAGACGGTACTTCCCAAACTGATGTTGGGGCTGGGGCATCTACTATAGCAGCTACATTTTTGTGAGACGGAGTAAAGCCCTTATGTTATGGGGGGCATGTGGTTGTACTGAAAGGTTCAATAGTGAAAATCACAGGAGTTCTTAAAATAGTGGGAATCGGTAGGCCCCGGCCCCCGGGGAAGAAGGTTCCCAGCAATGAATATTTGTTTGGCTAGACTAAACGTCTGCTGTCTAAAGTAGTCACTTACTCTACTCTAAACAGGATGAAAGATACTCTTAGTTTAGCCTTATTTATTAAACCCTCTAACAACCCCCTATATACATTAATACAATAAATCATTTTACCACTCTACCTTACGTTAAGTACCTTGGTCCACAAAAACAGGATGCAAGGTTTACAATTGCCACTAGGGTAAAGACTACTTTCCTGAAAGGCACTTGTATCATAGGTATCAAAGAATTAAGCACACGTGGGTTCACTGGTCCCCTAGAGTACACTTAGAGATACCAAAACACTATCTTAGGTTACACAAGAACTAAATACACACCTAACCAGTAACACGGTCAGGTACTTATCTTATATAATAACCCAGAATAAGGTAAAGGAAGGGAGAAGGAGGAGAACAGCACCCACAGAGAAGGTGTTGACACCACCGCAGCCAGACCAGACAAGGAAGGAGAGCTCTGCTACGCCTTCCCTGATTCCTGTCGGATGGATACTCAACTGATCGTATAGCAGCAATCATCCCAAGTTTACTCAGACATTCATTACTAGTTACTTTAATCATTCTAAGAATCACTGATAACTAGTTCAATGTTATATTTAATAATCAACAAGCCAAGAGTCTGAATAATCTGTGAGTAACAAGATTCATCTTACGTCTGGCAAGGAAGATGGGATCAAATTCCTACCCAGGTTTTAAGAAGCCATGAATGTAAATGTTATTGTTAATTAAACATCCTTCTCACATGATCCAATCTTATGAATTAATGTCTACAATTATTTAAAACTCAAATTGACCTCTGGTTTCCAATTAAGAATCCAGGGTCATAACACCTGTCTACCCTTCAGAGAAAAAAAGTGTGGCTACTAGAATAATAGTAATATTTTTTGTAAGAGCATACAGAGATAAAAAAAGAAACCGAAGCAATAAAAGAAAAAGCACACAAAAAGGAATTCTCTGAAAGAAAAAGCACATACAAAAAAAAGGAAGTAAATAAATTTGACATGGAATATTTAATGTCACAGGAGAACCTAAAAAAAATAACTAAAACATGACAATTGGCATATGGCTTCCTGTGGCTCAGATGCTTGCTACTCAGGTAACCGGGACAGCGCCTTGGTTATCACTTTTAGCTGACGGTAAGTGGATGATGGAAAGGTTGAAGTCCTGTAGGTACAACGCCCACCTGAGTATGCATTTATTTTTCTCTTTCATCTGGGTTATAAACACTAGTGGGTTATGGTCCGTGTACACTTCCACTATATTTGCTGTTAGATACACTTCAAACTTTTTACAGGCTAACACTAGCGCCAACGTTTTTTTTCTACCACTGAACAATTGCGTTGCACCTTTTCAAATTTCACAGAGTAATAGTACACTGGATGGTCCACTAGATCATCCCCAGTTTGCAACAACACTGCACCAGCACCTGAGTCAAATGCGTCAATGTGAATTTTAAATGGTCTTTCGAACCTTGGACTAGTGAGCACTGGGGAGGAAGCTAAGATCAGTTTCAAGTTTTTAAAAGCCTCTCTGCACAGTCTGTTGATCACTTAAATTTAACAGCCTTTTACAACATGTTGGTGAGAGGAGTGGCGACACTGGAAAAATTCTGACATAAGCTGCGGTAGTACACACGCATACCAATAAACCGTTGAACTTCCTTTTTAGACCGGAGTACTGGATACTCCAGTATGGCATTGATTTTATCTTGCCAAGGTAGCACTTTTCTTTGGCCCACTTCATAACTGAGGTATGTCACTATGTCTTGGCCAAAATGATACTTTTTTGCATTTAACGTTAGATTTGCACTTTTCAAAACTGTGAACAACTGACGTAACCTAGTTATGTAGTCAGCCCAATTTCTATAAAAAAGCACAATGTCATCTAAATATGCCCGACAATTTGGTACATTTGCGAGCAGAGAGTTCATTGGCCTCTGGAACGTTGCAGGGGCATTACGCAATCCGAATGGTAGTACTTGATAATTGAAGCACTTGATACTTGTTCATAACACCATCGTTTGTTATGAACACGGTTAGTTGCTTGGTACGTTCGGTGAACGGGATCTGATAGTATCCCCTCGAGAGATCGAATTTCGATACGTAAGTGGCATTCCCGATCTCGTCGATGCAGTCTTCTAGGAGGGGCAGCGGATAGGCATCCACAATGGTCACCTTGTTGAGCTGCCGATAGTCGGTGCATAATCACCAGGAGCCGTCTGGTTTGGGGACCAAAAGGCAGGGCGAGCACCAAGAGCCCTGGCTCGGCCGGATGAGGCCGTGCTGGAGCAGGAAGTCGACTTCTTTCCACACGATCACCTTCTTTTCTGGACTCATCTGATAGGGTTGAAGCTGAATGGGGGTGTAGTCCGTCAACATGGTAAATGGCATCAGTCTGGGTCGGGAGCTCCCTGAACAGACTGGAGAATTCGTCAAGCAGCGACTCCACCTCTTCACGTTGGGCCATCTGTAAATGGGACAGTCTCTCCTCCACAGCATTCACAGAACTAGAATTATTGAGAATGAGACTAGTTGGGTCCCCAGAACAATTATCCCCTCCCTCATTGGAAAAGGAAACATTGGTAAGAGCGACAGGCTTGGGGCCCTGGAACTTCTTCAGATGGTTCAAGTGTACCAGGATCACCTGGTTACGCTTGTCAGAGTGCCTTACTTTGTACGTGAGGTCCCCAACCTTTTCTGTCACAATATAGGGGTCTTCGTATTTGTGAGATATATTGTTCACCAGTAAAGGTTTTTATACCAGGACAGGGTCACCAGGCTGAAATACCATCAAATTAGCCTTAGTATCGTGTTGTTCGTTCATACTGTCTTGCGCCTTCCCAAGAAATTTTAATGCAGCCGCCTTACAGTCACTGAGTCTCTGGGGGTGTTGTGCAAAGAAAGCCGAACCTTCGGTCAACGTTACATTACCTAACAGATTCTCCTGTAACATTTATAAGGGTCCACGGACCTTATGGCTTAAGAATAACTCAAAAGGAGAACAACCCAGTGAACTTTGTAACCCCTCTCGAGCAGCAAACAAAACATATGGCAAGTTCTCATCCCAAAATCTATGTGAATTCTCACACGATGTCTTCAGCAGCTGCTTTAACGTCTGATGGAACCGCTTAATTACTCCTTGACTCTGTGGATGGTATGGACTGGAAACCTTATCAGTTATTCCATGGTCCTTACAGAATTGCTCAAAAATATCAGACTTAAAATTAGTACCATTGTCAGTTTGCACGACCCGAGGCAGCCCAAAAGTTGAAAAAAAATGCAACATACGAGCAACAACAGTCTTTGCTCGGAGGTTTCTTACAGCAAAAGCCTCAGGGTAATGGGTGGTGATACACATCATTGTTAACAGGTAAATGTTACTAGACTTGGTTCTAGGTAATGGACCAACACAGTCCATTACCACATGAGAAAATGGTTCCTCCGGCACGACAATAGGCCTTAGAGGAGCTTTAGGTGGTGTCTGGTTTGGTTTCCCAAGCTGACAAGCGATACAAGAGTTACAAAATTTTGCCACATCGCTTTTCAGCTTGGGCCAGTAGAAATATTTAAAGATCTTATGATACATAATATTAATGCCTTGATGTCCCCCATAGGGTCATCATGAGCAGCTGAGAAAAATTTCTCTCTATAGCAGGTCGGCAAGATAACCTGGTGGACAATCTCCCACTCATTTGACAAGGGAGAACTCTGTGGTCTCCATTTTCTCATCAAAATCTGATCCTCGTAATAGTACCCAGTTGCTGCATCTACAATCTCCTCCTTAGAGAGAGCTACATCATGACATTCTGCAAGACTGGGATCAGCCTTCTGCAGTTTACTCAAGGAGGCATCCATGCCTGGGTCCAATGCCATTGACCGAGACTCGCTAGGGTTCCCCCTCCACCTCCTCACTACTCCTAGTAGTAGGTGATGGTAGGCTCTCCACAGTGTCCTCTGCCTCGTCATCGATTCGGGCCATGAACGTGTCTGCAAGGTCCACTTGGCTTTCACCACTCGGAAAGTTCCTTGTGTCCTTGGGATTTACCAAATTGGCAACCGCAGGGCTGCCCTTACATTTAAGTTCCATAGACCTGGTCATCGCACACGCAAGGTACACAACATTATCCTCTGCGGCTGATAGATCCAGGGAAACCTAAGGTAGGCAACATAATAGGCAGTCTGGAGTCCCCTACCTTATCTCTTGCTAACTCATTACCCAATATCAAATCAAATCAGATCAAATCAAATATATATTCAGGTAAAGTACATACATACAAGGTGAGATACAAAACGTTGATGGATTTATAGATAAAGCTAGTACATACAATGCCTGAAGCCACTATTACGCAAAGTGTTTCGAGCAGGAAAAACACTAAGACTAAAACCTAATACTAGGCCAAGGCAGACCACCACACTGGTCATCATCACTCGTCATCATCATTACTGGTCATCATCAGACCATCACTACCAGACTGGTCACCATCGCTACCAGACTGGTCGCCATCGCTACCAGACTGGTCACCATCACTACCAGACTGGTCACCATCACTACCAGACTAGTCACCATCACTACCAGACTGGTCACCATCGCTACCAGACTGGTCACCATCGCTACCAGACTGGTCACCATCGCTACCAGACTGGTCACCATCGCTACCAGACTGGTCACCATCGCTACCAGACTGGTCACCATCGCTACCAGACTGGTCACCATCGCTACCAGACTGGTCACCATCACTACCAGACTGGTCACCATCGCTACCAGACTGGTCACCATCACTACCAGACTGGTCACCATCGCTACCAGACTGGTCACCATCACTACCAGATTGGTCACCATTACTACCAGACTGGTCACCATCACTACCAGACTGGTCACCATCACTACCAGACTGGTCACCATTACCAAACATGAACTTGAGTCCTGGCTTTGTTGCTGTGAACTCTTCCCTTTCACAGTATATACTCAAGTGCTCTAATCTTTCTAACAAACGTGACCTAACATAAGCTTACCCTTTCATTTATCTTTCTTTCTCTTTCCTTTTTCGTTTTCTGCCCATTATTTCCCTTTACGATCCCTTGTTTTTCCATCACTATTCCCTTCTTATTGGGTAAATAAGAGCTGCCTCGTATGGGCCAATAGGCCTTCTGCAGTCACCTTTGTTCTTTTTCCTGTTACCCCTCTACTGTTTAACCAGGCTCAGCAGGAACCAGAAGAGGATATCGCTGATTGGGCAGATAGGGCCCATCACTTGGCTCATCGGGACTACAAACATGTGCCACGATGGGAAGTGGAACAAATCGCAGTAATGAGATTTGGCCAGGGATTACAGGATAAGAGTCTAGCAGGATACATTTCCAATGCGAGGAACTCCTCCATGGAGGAGGCTATTGATCGGGCCCAAACCTTCCAGCACAATGCCATAGCGATCCACGGTTCCTCAGGTTCCAAAGGATACGACTCCCATCACCGAGTGCCCCAAGGTCCAGCAGTGCGAGTGAATGCAGTGGGAAGGCACTCCCAGTATGAGCGGCCACCCAGGAGTAATGACGCTTCTCGGCGCTCGACACTCGCCCTTCCCAGCTCCCCAGGCACGTCACCGGCTACCAGCTCTTCAGGTTTTGGAATCAACACTTGCCGACCATCGAGTGCGGGCTCGCATCCTTTATCTTCCAGGGGCGTCGAGGCGAAGTTGGACACCTTGGTAGCAGGTATCTCAGAGACCAACGGGAGATTGGACCAGGTGTGTGAGAGTTTGAGGCACCTTACAGTTGCTCTTATGTCACCACAGCATCGCCGTAGCCCATCCCCTAGGCGACCTGTTCAGTGCTACAGGTGTAGGAAAGAGGGTCATTTTGCTCGGGACTGTGAGGAGTCCGAAAGGGATGAGGAAGCAGTCCGCCAGCACGGGGACACCTCGGGCAACAGGCCACGTGTTTCATTTAAGGACCAGAATTCGTCTTTAAACGCTGCCGGGTCGGCTCATTCGGCCTAAATCCGACCCAGTGCATAGCAGGCCAAGGAGGGGCATCGGAGCAAGATGCTGACCAGGTATTGTCTAGAGGCGTGGAAGACATCTCGCCTCACACTGACAGGGGGGACATGGACATTAGCACATCAGACACGGACAACCAGCAGAGTTTGGTTATGCTAAGTGAGAACTCGTCAAGTGAGGCCCCTTCAGGAATCCAATGCAGGACAAAAGTGGCAATTCGGGACCATGCCACTACTGAACAGACAGGTCTGGATCAGGAAAATGTGATTGAAAATGTGACCCAAATGTGATTGAAAAACCAACAAGACCAATCCGTAATTCTCTCATTTCGACCTCACTAGTGTTGCTCCCTGGAGCTAAGAAGCTGTACCCGACGTTCACTGCTGCCTATCAACGAGTCTTCCCTATTTGTTCCTGCCTACATTTATCCTGCTACCATGCAAAGTAAGACCGGTAAGACCCTTAAGAAAGAAAGCACACCAAACAAGAATAACCCTACTAGCCAGGCTAACAACATGATTAGTTCAGCTATCTCCCCCTCGGTGGCCGCCGTGGGGGTACCGACTCTCCCCCCGTCAACAATAACAAACAATCTCAGCTGGGCGCAGCGCCGTCTCCGACACGGGCCATGCAACTATTATGTAGTCATATGGACCAACTTAAACGAGCAGCTGCCCCTTGTTCTGACTTCAAGCACCTTGCTGATAACCCTTGGTTCAAGTTATTAACTCAAGTACATGAAGATCAAATGTCAGTAATCAAAGAGCAGTCGGCCTTAATAATGAACCTGCAAGGCTCATTATTATCTTTGCAGAATGAAGTTGGAGACTTACTCAAGAACAATCAAGATCTATCTACCAAAGTCGTCAACCTCGAACAAGAATTAAACTTTCTCAAGAACACAGTTACTAACTTTAATCCAGATGCAACCACTAAAAAACAGGAAGAAATATTGCAACAGTTTGGGAACCATCTGAACAACCTACAACAACAACACACTGTTACCCAAGACGAAACAGACCAACATAAACTACTTGAGTCTGTAATTATCTCTTCACGTGATTTTCCCCAAGAAACTGATGGAGAAGACTGTGCTGCCATCGTGATCAAGGTATTGCAGGATAAGTTAAGGTATTCAATCCAAAAAAATGACATCGAAGCAGCTTATAGAGTGGGTACCAAATCATCTGGTACTAATAACAGGAGAATTCATTTAAAACTAGATAGCTGCTCCCGCAAGTCTGATCTTATCTCATCTGCAGTCGCTAGTAAATCCACTGTTTATGTGAATGAATGTCTGACCAGGTGCAGGCAAAATCTCTTTTTTAAACTGCGTGGCTTCTGCAAAAATTCCCCGACAACTAAACACTGTTTTGTGGGAGATGGTAAAATTATAGCTAGGAGGACTGACACTGGAAAAACCTATTCAATAACCACTGAAGCTCACCTTAATTCTTTCCTCAGTGACTGTGGGATATCTGCTGTATAGCCTGAATTCAAATTATAATCTCATTTAACTACCTTTGTGTACTCTAGCTCTGCCTTTCCTTTCAAAAGGTTTTAACTTTAGTTAAAAAAAAACAAAAAAAAATAATAATATTGTCATCTTTATTATTGTCTTTTTTTCTTTTTACTCCCATGTTCCATAGTACACTTGCTTTGCCTGTGTCCTCTAGTATTAACTTCATTATCCAGTGTTCCTGAGTGTATCTCTATTTAAACTACCTCAGTTTGTTTTAGTGTAACTTTAGTATTCAACTATAGTGTACTTATAATAGTATAGTAAGCAAGCTTTTCATTTTATAGATTTCATAATTGCTTTTTTACTTTTTTGGTCATCTGTTGTTATTAATTATTCTAGTTAATTTTTTACATTCCTAGTTCCCATTAAGTTTTTTTTTTTTTACTTAAAATTACCATTAAGTTTATATTACTTTAGAATTTTTATTCTACTTTTTTCTTTGTTTTCTATTTTGTAATTTGCCATTCTTGCCTTGTTTTCCTGCAAACAGCCTTTTTATGCAGACAAGTATAGACCCAGAACTAAACCTCTTATCCACTATCTATGACAATCATCACTTCAATGATCAAAATTGCAGATATTTTACAGCACATGATGTAAACAATGTATTAACAGATAATCACAATATCTCTGTAATCAACTTGAACGTTAGATCCCTAGATAAACACTTCGATGATGTTAGTGCCTTGATTGAAACTATTGACAACAAATTCTCTTTTATTATACTTACTGAAACGTGTTTTTTTTTTTTTTTTTTTTTTTTTAGATATATACAAGAGTTGTTACATTCTTGTACAGCCACTAGTACGCGTAGCGTTTCGGGCAAGTCCTTAATCCTATGGTCCCTGGAATATATGATTCCCTGCCGCGAAGAATCGTTTTTTCATCCAAGTACACATTTTACTGTTGCGTTAAACAGAGGCTACAGTTAAGGAATTGCGCCCAGTAAATCCTCCCCGGTCAGGATACGAACCCATGACATAGCGCTCGTGGAACGCCAGGCGAGTGTCTTACCACTACACCACGGAGACTGCAAAGTTGAAAGAGGATACTACTCAACTCTTTAACATGCCTAACTACTCGGCAATTCACAACTGTCGTCAAATGCAGAGAGGTGGTGGTACTGCTCTTTACTACCACCAAGAACTAACATGCTTAAAAATAATTAGAACTAGAGACTGCTGTGGAGAGTATATCTTCGCCAGTTTCAGAGTCAAGGGTGCCGAGTCTGTCCTGTCTGTGGGTGCAGTCTATAGAATTCCTAACACTGATGTGTCTGAATTCAATTCAAACCTTAGAAATCTAATACTAGGTAACAGACTGAACAAAAACCATCTAATTATCGCAGGGGACTTTAATATTGACCTCTGCGAGCCTGAACACCCTACTGCTGTTAGCTTCCTCAACTGTATGAATTCCTGCTTCCTCATACCCTTAATCACAAGACCAACTAGAATCACTGATAGTACTGCTACGACTCTAGATCACATCTGGACCAACATAACCTCTCCGCTTACTTCAGGTATAATCGCCGATAGCACTACAGACCATTACCCCACATTTCTCTTAACTAACATTATCAAACCACCTCTTGAGTCAAGGGAGTTAAGCTTTAGGCTGCACAATGAAACTGCTATAAACAATTTTATAACTGCTGCTGATAATGTCAACTGGGAGTCCGAGTTAGGTAACATAGGGGACATCAACCTAGCAGTGCAATCTTTTCTACAAACAACTCTTAGCCTTTATAACACCCACAGTCCTATGCTTACAAAACAAGTCACAAACAAAAGGCTTAACAATCCTTGGCTTACAAAGGGAATACTTAAATCCATTAACAAAAAACACGACCTTGAGAAGAAGTATAGGTTAGGAACCGTCTCCAAAGAATTCTCAAAGAATTACTCGTTATTGCTATCTAAAATAATTAGACGAGCCAAAACTAAATACTATGAAGATAAATTTACCCAAATAAAGAGCAACATTAAAAAAACATGGAGCACAATTTCACAAATATTGGGATCAAAGAAGATTTTAAATAACAAACCAACACTCCTGTCCAATAACGTTGGTCAGCTTTCAGCCTCTGATTCTGCTATTGAGTTCAATAGGTTCTTCTCTTCCATTGGGTCATCCCTTGCAAATGATATTCCATCTTCCAGTACTGATGTTAAGGACTATCTTACAGGTAACTATCCACAGTCTCTGTACCTAAAGCCTATTAATTCCACTGATGTCAATGAGATAATCCTTTCCCTTAAAACCAAGTCTAGTGCCCTCGAGGAGATACCAACTTTAATTTACAAAAAAGCCTCCAGATCTTTAGCCCCTGCTATTGCATTGCTCTTCAACAAGTCACTTGAACTCCAAACCTTTCCAGACATTCTAAAAAAAGCAAGAGTTACATTCATGTACAGCCACTAGTACGCGTAGCGTTTCGGGCAGGTCCCTGGAATACGATCCCCTGCCGCGAAGAATCGTTTTTTCATCCAAGTACACATTTTACTGTTGCGTTAAACAGAGGCTACAGTTAAGGAATTGCGCCCAGTAAATCCTCCCCGGCCAGGATACGAACCCATGACATAGCGCTCGCGGAACGCCAGGCGAGTGTCTTACCACTACACCACGGAGACTGAGTAACCCCTGTTCACAAATGTGGTGATCTCACAGATGTTAACAACTACAGACCTATATCAATCCTGCCTAACTTGTCAAAAATATTCGAAAAACTAATCTACAAGCAGCTTTACTCTTTTCTAGCCAAACACAATATACTTAGCTCTTGTCAATATGGCTTCAGACCCAAAAAAAGCACTAACGATGCACTTATTAGTATGATTAACTTGATTCACGCAGCTCTTGATAATAAGGAGTTCCCTGTTGGGTTATTTGTTGACCTGCGTAAGGCTTTTGACACTGTCAACCACCAAAACCTTCTTCTTAAATTACATCATTATGGAGTCAGAGGACACTCCCTGCAATACCTCAAATCTTATCTTACTGACAGGCTCCAGTATGTTTCTGTGAATAATACAATTTCTCCCACCCTACCCATCAACATTGGTGTTCCTCAGAGCAGCATACTTGGCCCTCTCCTCTTTCTCATCTACATTAATGACCTTCCAAATGCCTTCCAACACCTCAAACCAATTCTATTTGCTGACGACACAACCTTCATTTACTCCAGTCCTGACCCCCTTGCTCTAAATGCCACAGTAAATGCTGAGCTAGAGAAAGTCCATCTTTGGCTAACTGCCAACAAACTCACCCTTAACATTGACAAAACGTTCTATATTCTGTTTGGCAATAAATCCTCCAATCAAATAAATCTCAAAATAAACAATACCCAAATTTGTAACAAATTAGATGGGAAATTCCTTGGCGTTCTCATCGACCACAAGCTGAATTTCCAGGGACACATTCTAAATATATCAAAAAAAGTTTCAAAAACTGTTGGCCTTCTTTCTAAGATCAGATATTATGTACCCCGCCCTGCCCTGGTGACTCTCTATTACTCCCTCATCTATCCATATCTCAACTATGGTATTTGTGCTTGGGGCTCTACTACCCAAAATCATTTACGTCCTCTAATTACTCAACACAAAGCTGCTATTAGGACAATATCCAACTCTAGCCCCAGACATCACTCGGTACCCCTACTCAAATCTCTGAGTATGTTAGATATTAAGTCACTGCACATTCTCTCATGTGTATTATACATATATAAAACGCTGAACTGTAATGCCAATCCTGATCTCAAAAGATTCATTGAAGGTTGTAACAGAACCCATGAGCACCACACCAGAAATAAATAGTTTTGATATTCCTAGAGTACGACTTAATCAAACTAGAAATGCTCTTCAAATAAAGGGACCCAGAATGTGGAATGATCTTCCCAACCATGTTAAAGACAGTACCTCTCTCAACCAGTTTAAGATAAAAGCGAAGCACTACCTAATAAATTCCCTGTAACCTACCTTACCCCTCTGTTGTCAACCCATGTATGTTTTTTGTTTTTTTTTTCAAAACAACGCTGTTTGAATTTAATTGTCTGTAATAATTTGTAATTGTATTTGTGCTGCTTTTTCAGCCATGTTCCCCCCTCTTTTACCTCTATTTTTATTTGTTCTCAACACATTTTATTCTTTTTACCCATTAGTATTAAGCTTTAGTCATTAATGTTTTTCCTGCCCGAAACGCTTTGCGTAATAGTGGCTTTAGGCATTGTATGTACTAGCTCTATCTATTAATCCAACAAACTTTGTAAAATCTCTTTATGTATGTACCTTACCTAAATAAACATTTATTTATTTATTTATTTTATTATTTATTTATTTATTTTGGAGAGTATACCAACTGTTTTAGAGACTTTCTTAGTTATGTGTTGTATGTGGGTACTGAAGTTGAGTCTCTTGTCTAGGAATAGGCCAAGAAACTTTCCATCATTTTTATTGCTAATGTTTACATTGTCTATCTAAAGCTGAATTACATTTGTAGATTTGCTTCCAAATAGGATGTAGTAGGTCTTTTCTATGTTAAGTGTTAGTTTGTTGGTTGACATCCATAAGTGGACTTTTTTTAGTTCATTATTAACATCATTTAGTGTATGTGGGTTGGGGTTGGAGTAGATGAGGGTAGTATCATCAGCAAACAAAATAGGTTTCAGAATTTTAGAGACATTAGGCAGATCATTGATGTATATAAGAAATAGAAGAGGTCCCAAGATGCAGCCCTGTGGCACTCCAACGGTTATTGGTAGAATGGGAGAGGTTATATTATTGATGGCTACACATTGATGTGTATCACTAAGATAGGATTGGATATAGTCCAGTGCATGGCCTCGGATTCCATAATGATGGAGTTTACATAAGAGGTAATCGTGATTAACAGTATCAAAGGCCTTTCTCAGGCCATATTGAGCTCATTGGAAGTCATATGTACCATTTTTTTATGTGAAATTCTGACTTTTGGGGAGTTGGTTAAACTCAGCATATTATAATTAATGTCCTAAATATGCCCAGAAAAATATCATACAAATTGTGTATTGTTTGACCTAGTTGGTTGTGTTTGTATTTGTACATATATAGCACAATTAATATACTTGTGTATTAATTGTGCAGATTATGTATTTTGCATAAGTTGTATGATTATTGCAATTATGTATTGATTATATTTCCATAAATTGTTTATTGTTTTGTGCAAGTTGTATGTATTAATTGTATATGTTTTGTATGTGTATTTGTGGAAATTGCGTAGTTGTGTATTAAATGAATATGTGCTAGTTATGTATTGTTCATATTTTGGTAAGTAGTGTATTGATTTTATTTTGAGCAAGTTGTGTAAATGTCGCAATTGTATTTGTGTAAATCGTGTATTTATGCTAGTTGTGTATTTTCAAATTTGGGGTAGTTATGTATTGTACGTACTTGTGCTAGATATGTATTTGTGCAAGTTGTGTAATAATTATGAAAGATGTGTAATATTTGTGAAAGTTGTGTACTAATTGCGCATGTTGTGTAATTGCATATGGACGAATTGTTTATTTATACCTTTGTGTATTGATTGTCATTGTGAAAGTTGAGTAATTATATAGCAAGTTTGCTTGTATTAATTGTGCAAAAATGTATAATAATTACACAATTTGTGTAATAATTTTCCACGTTTTATAGTAATTTTTGTGGTAATTGTGCATTTATGCGAGCTGTGTTTTTAATTTGTCGAAGTGGAAACTGGTGCAGCTGTATTTTTGTGTGCAAATTGTGTATTTTGTGTAAGCTCTATAATCTGAAAATAGATCTTCATGGTGTAAGTGTATTTTGGTTTATGAGACAATGTGTGGGTATTTTGTGAAAATTATGTTTGTGAAATTGTGGAATTTTAGTAAAAGCGCATTTTTGATTGTCCAAATGCATAAGCATTTTGATATATTTGTTCAAAATACCGTACTTTGTGTAAATGTCATACTCTGAGTGTCAATGCAATATTGTGTAAATGGTATATTTTTGTGTGCAACTGACATATTTTGTATGTAAATGTCATATTTTTTTGTGTGATGGCATATTTTGAGTGTAAATAATATATTTTGTGCATAAATGGCATATTTGGTGTGTAGATGCTGTATTTTGTGTATGGCATAAATTGCATCTGATTAATGGAGAAATGGTGGCAAAAAACTAGGCTATTCTCTATGAATGTATGGGTTGTGGAGTGTGTGTAGGTATATATGCTTGTATTTGCGAGTGTTGGTTTAGAAACAAGTTAGCTGATTTGCGTAGCAAGAGTAGGATTTTTTGAGGTGTAGAAATGATTAGCCTATGAATATAGTGGCTAGCATCCAGCTGAGTTGCTAGATGGATGAATTGAGGTGCAACATTTGGATAGCTATTTGATGGATGTGAGGACAGTTGACTAGCCAATGAACAAAGCTACTAATCCGCTGTGCTGCCAGATGTGTGGTAACTACTTGTGGATTATAGTAGAATATCTAGCTATAGGGTTTCATAATTGCTGTTGTGTATAAAACTACAATAAGAGCTATTTATTAAAACTATCATTGCAAACTAATACTTTAAGTGGGATCCCTTGTTTGTTTTAAGCATAGGGTATATGAATGAGATTGGGTGGAAATATATAGGAGCTGCCTCGTATGGGCCAATAGGACCTCTGCAGTTACCTTTATTCATATGTTCAGCTCACCTGCTATGCTGCCAGATGTACGATTCTGCTTAAATTGCAGTACAACATTTGGGCATCTATATGAGTTTTGAACTTAACACTGCATAATGAATAGCTACAGTTGCGGATGACTAAAATGCATATTCTTAATCCTCTGGTTAGGTTAGGTAGGGGATGGATAGTCTAGTCATTTTTTAATAATAACATTAAATACACATGCCAGTAGGACGCTAAAGGTCGCATTGGTTATCTGGTGACGTCATACATAGTTGACCAGTCAGGTGCTGTGATACCTTGACACTTATACGCTAATGGCAAACAATACCTTATCTCTATACCTGAGGTCGCTTTTCATGATGTCAGTAAACAACGACGACAACTGGTCTGTAGAATGTAATTGTTTGTTATATAATAAGTTTGGTTAGGATGGTTTGATAGGGTTTATGAATAACAGAAAATATGAGCAATGAGCGAAAAATACGAGCCAATGTAGCTGAATATCGACTCTGGTGAAGCACAGAGTACAGTTGAGGTATTAAGTCAGATTAAGAGTTCACACTTATGTGTGAACCTCCTGGGATCCGCATTTAGCACGTTGGCGCCTCGCACCGCATTAGGGATAATGACGTCAGAAAAGAAGGTAACTGCAGAAGGCCTTATTTCAAAACATGAGAGGCTTGCTTTTACGGAATGAGTATTTTTGATTTGTTATATGCTACAGTAAGGTGTGGGAGGTATGTTTTGAGCGAATGTGAGATGTGCATACGGTTAGGGACAATATTGGATTACTACTGAACTCGCATTGAAATTGCCAATGCCCAGGGCTCTGTTTTTTCATATATATGACTGATAGCGGTTTTCATTTTATATTTTGCCCTATGAGAAATAAACGATCCTTCAAGGAAGATTGTCAAAGCTCAAATTACATTCTCTAGAAAGAAGAACAAGAAATAGGGGTGGCATGATGGAGGTGTGACTGAATGGTCATAGTAAAGGGAGTTTACTGAATGTAGTCCATATATATGAACACTGAATGAATATTTTGATTTGTTATATGCTACAGCAAGGTGTGGGGAGGCATGTTTTTGAGCGAATGGGAGATGTGCATATATATTTATGTACATGCAAATACATTTATGCGTTTATGCAGCAATATTGGATTAGTACTGAAATCGCGTTGAAGTCACCACGCCTGGCAGGGGACTGTTTTCATACAAATGGATGATAGTAGGTTTTCATTTTTTGCCCTATGCTCAATAAGCAATCTCTGAAGAAAGATTGACAAAGCTTAAATTACATTCTCTAGAAAGGCGAAGAGATAGAGGTGACATGATAGAGCTGTGAATGAATGGTCATGATAAAGGGGGATATTAATAGGCTATTAAAATTATCAACACTAGACAGAACATGAAACAATGGGCATAAATTGGAATAAGTTTTAGATTTAGGAAAAAGACCTGGGCAAATACTGGATTGGTAACAGGGGTGAACTCATTTCTTATGTTATTATGAAATCTTAGCTATAAAATGATCTTAGACAATGGGAAACAGTATGGTAATACCTTATCGAGAAAAAACGAGCTTATAATAATTAACGCCATTACACATTAGGCTTGACAGAAGGCCGCATTTGAATCCCCCTTTGCTATAAACATTGAAAATGGGAATAAATACACTATAACAGAAAATGGATTTATTCAGGGAAGAATACGGGGTGACCATTAGCAATGCCTGTGCGGGGTCGCTGAGGTAACGAAATATGATGGGGCCAGGAGCCGGCCTTTTAATCCCCAGGTAAGTTGATGACGTCATTGACCATTAGCAATGCCCGTGCATGGGTCAGCGGGGTAACGAAAAAACATGGGGCCAAATCGTGACCGTCAAATCTCACTGGGGTAACGAAAAAACATGGGGCCAAGTCGTGACCATCGGAAAAAGCAAAACGGTCATGACTTGGCCCGGTTTATACTACTCACCACCACCCACCACCTCCGCCCACCACCACCCACCACAGCCGCCACCACCCACCACCGCCGTCCACCACCACCCATCACAGCCGCCACTTTCCGCCACCGCCGCCACTTTCCGCCACTGTCCGCCACCGCCGCCACTGTCCGCCCGCCGCCACTGTCCGCCACCGCCGCCACTGTCCGCCCAGCGCCGCCACTGTCCACCACCGCCGCCACTGTCCTCCACCGCCGCCACTGTCCTCCACCGCCGCCACTGTCCGCCACCGCCGCCACTGTCTGCCACCGCCGCCACTGTCCGCCACCACCGCCACTGTCCGCCACCGCCGCCACTGTCCTCCACCGCCGCCACTGTCCACCACTGCCGCCACTGTTCGCCACCGCCGCCACTGTCCGCCACTGTCGGCCACCGCCGCCACTTTCTGCCACTGCCGCCACTGTCCGCCATTGTCCGCCACCGCCGCCCGCCGCCAATGTCCACCGCCTGCCGCCAATGTCCGCCACTGTCCGCCCGCCGCCACGTACTGTCCGCCGCCTGCCGCCACTGTCCACCACCGCCGCCACTGTCCTCCACCGCCGCCACTGTCCGCCACCGCCGCCACTGTCCGCCACCGCCGCCACTGTCCGCCACCGCCGCCACTGTCCGCCACCGCCGCCACTGTCCTCCACCGCCGCCACTGTCCACCACCGCCGCCACTGTTCGCCACCGCCGCCACTGTCGGCCACCGCCGCCACTTTCTGCCACCGCCGCCACTGTCCGCCATTGTCCGCCACCGCCGACCGCCGCCAATGTCCACGGCCTGCCGCCAATGTCCGCCACTGTCCGCCCGCCGCCACGTACTGTCCGCCGCCTGCCGCCACAGTCCGCCACAGCCGCAAATGTCCGCCCGCCGCCACCGCCACCACTGTCCGCCACAGTCCGCCGTATAGCCTCCCCTCTCTCCGTTCCCCTCCTCTCTTCTCTAGTCTCACACTCTTCTTGTTCTCTCTCTCTTTTTCTTGTTCTCTCTTCTTTTCACTCTCTTCTCTCTCCCTCTCTCTTCGTCTTCTCTTTCTCTTACATTACCTATCTGCATGTCTCTTCTTCTCTCTCTTTATATATATATATATATATATATATATATATATATATATATATATATATATATATATATATATATATATATATATATACCTATATATATATACCTATATATGCCAATGCCAATGCTGGTGCCAATGCCTATGTGATAGGCATTGACACCAGCCCTCCTAATGGCTGGTGTCAATGCCTATCACATTAAAGAAAAAAAAGATCGACTGCTTGGCTGTTGTCTGTGGTAAAGTAAGGGAAGACACGCAAAACACATAGTATGAACAATGAAACTTTAATTAAATTGAAAGCGAATTAAAAGCAAAGACAATTCCTTGGCTATGTACAGTGCAAACAAACAAGTCAAAATATATACCAAATATAATAACCAAAAGAAGGTTGTAACAGAACCCATGAGCACCACACCAGAAATAAATACAGTTTTGATATTCCTAGAGTACGACTTAATCAAACCAGAAATGCTCTACAAATGAAGGGACCCAGATTGTGGAATGACCTTCCCAACCATGTTAAAGACTGTACCTCTCTCAACCAGTTTAAGATAAAAACGAAGCATTACCTAACAAATTCCCTGTAACCTACCTAGCTTACCCCTCTATTGTCAACCAATGTCAGTTTTTTTTTTTTAAAGAGCGCTGTTTGTCGACAGAATTGTATTTGTGCTGCTTTTTCAGCTATGTTTTCATTCCATGTTTTCATTTTACTCTTTATGCTCAATTAGTATTAAGCTTTAGTCATTTAAGTTTTTCATGCCCGAAACGCTTTGCGTAATAGTGGCTTTTGGCATTGTATGTACTAGCCCTATCTATAAATCCATCACTCTTTGTAAAATCTCTTGTATGTATGTACCTTACCTAAATAAACATTTGATTTGATTTGATTTCATATAACATAAAAATTAAGAACAGGGATGACTTTACTCTATAATATAAAGACAAAATGAAATAAGCAGGTGCTGATAATAAAGCGCTAGCTGAGAAACATCCACCTGATAGACAAAACGTATATCAGTTAGTTATTCACAACTTGAGAGCACAAAATATTCTAACTTCAATGACTGGTTCAAGCCCAGACATCGACTAAGTAGAGGGCGCTGAGGTTCAGAGGTGCAGGTGTGCAGTCGGCGGGTCACCAATCAGAAGCAGGCAGGCTGGGAATGGTAGTTTGCTGGTTGATGACAGTGGCGAGCCGGCATGGAGGGAGTGTGGAGTATGGGGGAGTTTAGGGTACGTTTGCCTCCTGGTCAAAACGTTTTGTGCTACTGGTAAACGTATCTTGAAGGTAGCATCTTATTGTTGTATATATATAAGTAACTTTATGTAGGGAAGAGCAGGCTCAATCTCTCTTGAAAGAGATTATCGTCACAACTCTCCCCCGAAGCCTGCTCTAATGGGTGAAGTTACGACTTATGGTACAGTGGTAGGTGTAACTGCTTCTACCTCATAGAATCTGGAGAGGGCGTCTGCTATGATGTTGTCAGAACCCTTGATATAGAAGATCTCCAGGTTGAAATTCTGGAGATATAAACCCCATCGTAGAAGCCGTTGATTGTTGAATTGGGCTTGCTGCAAGAAGCGTAGGGGATTGTGGTCCGAGTAGATGGTGGTAGACCGTGCACCTTATAGGTAAGATGCAAAGTGCTGTAAGTTCAGGACGATGGAGAGGAGTTCCTTTTCGATAGTGCTGTAATTCTTCTGGTGTGGTTTTAACTTGTAGCTGTAGTAGCTAACAGGTAGAACCTCCTCGCGTCGTTGTTGCATCAGGACGCCCCCGATGCCGGTACCACTGGCGTCGACATAGAGAATGAAAGGCTTCGTGATATCTGGCGAGGCGAGAATGGGATTAGAACAGAGTAGAGATTTAAGATGTTCAAAAGCAATGGTTTGCTGAATGGTCCAATGACACCGTTGCTTGGGGCTGGTTAAAGTGATCAATGGTGTTGCTACCGTACTAAAATTCTTCACAAACCTACGGTAGTAGGAGGCAAGACTAAGGAAGCGCAAGAGCTGCTTCTTGGTGGTAGGCTACTTCTTGGTGGTTTAAGCAGTCTCCGTGGTGTAGTGGTAAGACACTTGCCTGGCGTTCCGCGAGCGCTATGTCATGGGTTCGTATCCTGGCCGGGGAGGATTTACTGGGCGCAATTCCTTAACTGTAGCCTCTGTTTAACGCAACAGTAAAATGTGTACTTGGATGAAAAAACGATTCTTCGCGGCAGGGGATCGTATTCCAGGGACCATAGGATTAATGACTTGCCCGAAACGCTACGCGTACTAGTGGCTGTACAAGAATGTAACAAGTCTTGTATATATCTCAAAAAAAAAAAAAGGCTGTGGGTAATAATGGATGGCTTGAGTGTGTATGTTTAACGGAGCTAGGCTGCCACTCCCTATCACATGACCAAGATAACGCACTTTACCTCTAGCAAAGGTGGACTTGCCCAAGTTGATGGTGAGGCCGGCTGTCAGGAGCTTGACGAACAATCGTTGCAGCTGGAGCAGATGTTCGCTCCAGGTGTTGGTTGCCACAACGATATCATCCAAGTAGGCGTAGGTGTTATCTAAGCCCTGGATGACGCGGTTGACAGCTCGCTGGAAGGTGGCTGGGGCATTACATAGTCCAAATGGAAGGCGTTCATATCTGTAAAGGCCAAAAGGAGTGGTGAAGGCAGATATTTCCTTAGCTCGCTCTGTCAAACATACTTGGTAGTAACCCTTGAGTAAGTTTAGTTTGGATAAATACCGAGCATTACCAATGGCGTCAAGGATGTCATCTATTCTAAGTAATGGGTAAGCATCCTTGACAGTCACAAGATTCAATTTCCGGTAATCGGTACACAACCTCACTTTACCGTGCGGTTTTGGCACCAAGATGCAGGGTGAGGCCCAAGGGGACTCACAAGGGGTGGCCAGCCCATGATCCAAGAGGTACTGTACCTCAGCACGCATAACTTCCTTTTTGCTCGGGCTGATTCGGTAGAAAGGTTGACGAATAGGCCGGGTGTCGTGCTGAACCACATTACACTCCTGTGAATCATCGCTGAACAACTTCTGATGTTCCTTGAAGATTCTGATGAGAGGAGCACTATTACTGTCCTGCAAATAGGTATGAAGATCAGATAGGATTTCCGAGTTGGAAGGCACCGACTCAGTGTTAGTGCTTTCGGGAGGAGAAGCAGGGAAGGTCTCACTGTGGAGATATGGACCTTTAAATGTGGATAATGATACCAATACAGTGGGGGAGTACCTTGATACTGCTTCAGGAGATTGACGTGGCACAACTGAGTCTTCCGCCGCCTATCTGGAGTCTCAAGAACGTAGTTGTGGTTGTTCCTGCACTCCTTGACGCGGTAAGGTCCTGAAAACTTGTTTTGCAATGGAGAACCTGGGATAATAAAATATGCCAACACGAAGTCTCCTGGTTTAAATTTCCTGATTTTGCTGCTTTGGTCAAAATGAGTCTTCATCCTCTCCTGAGCTTTCAATAGATTATCATTAGCAAATTTACGTACTCTCTCTAGAATGTGTTTTTAGTTTTGAAGAAACCGGGGCACATTTTGAGGGTCACTGAAGGTGGCATTACGTAGAGAGTCTTTAAAAGCTTTGAGAGGAGTACGGCACTTACGTCCGTAGAGCATCTCATAAGGAGATACTCCTAGAGACTCATTGGGGAGACTTCTGAAAATGCACATAATGAGGTCAAGTTGTTTATCCCAGTCCTTAGAGGTTTCATTGCAAAATTTCTTTAGGAGTGCTTCAATAGTCTGATGACTACGTTCAAGAGAACCCTGTGAAGCAGGATGATAGGGGCTGCACAATACCTGTGTGATGTTCAACTCTTCCAGTGTCTTCTTGAAGAGATCACTGGTGAAGTTGATGCCACAGTCACTTTGAACCTCTCTTGGAAATCCATACTGAGTGAAGATCTTCAATAGTTGTTTCACCACAGTAGCAGCCGTAATGTCCTTTACTGGAACTGCTATGGGAAATCTAGTGGTAGGACACAGGATAGTTAGTATATAGGCGTTGCCAGAACTGGTCCGGGGAAAAGGACCAACACAGTCTATGACGAGTCTGTGGAAAGGTTCCGCAGGCACCTGGATGGTCAGGTGCCTGCGGTGGTCAATGGAGCCTGGGGAATAGAGTTGTTAGGTTTACCTGCCATCTGACATGTATGACACTGTTGCACGTAACTTTTAACGTCTTTAACCATACCTGGCCAGTAGTAGTCTTGTCTGATTCCATGATAGGTTTTGTTAAAACCATAGTGAGAAAGTGCTCCGTGGGCCAGGTGTAGAATATCGGACCGTAGGCTGGTGGGAACCACTAGTTGTTCGACATTTGCCCAATCGTCATCCTCCTTCAGCTTACTGGGTTTGTACCTGAGGTAGAGCAACTGATTCTCTAGGAAGAACCCAGGGATACTGTCAGGTTGAGTCTCAGCCTGGAAGAATAATGGTGTTAATGATGGATCTTCCCTCTGTAACTTACGGAACTCCAACCTAGTAAGATTCGGTGGTAGATTCTGATTGACTTGAGGGACAGCAGTTGCAGTAGAGTCAGCTGGTTGCGGGCGTGCAGCTTGTGTACGGGTGGTCACCAAAACCGGAGGAGAAACTTTATTACTTTCTTCGACCTCTGCTGGAACATACTTAAAGATGGGATTGTCCACTACAGAGTTACACACCTGGGGTTTGTCTATGATGATCAGGTTGGACGGTTGCAGATCTTCTGCCAAGTCGTTGCCCAGGAGAAGTTGCACTCCAGACATGGGAAAAGGCTTTTCCCTGATGGCGACTTGGACTTCACCGGTCACAAAAGGACAATCCAGGTGGACTCTGGCGAGTGGATACGGAGTGGTAGCAGTGAGGTCAGTGATAAGGACGGTTTCCCCGGTGTAGGTGATGTTAGGCACAGCTGATTTCAATATTATTGACTGAAGAGCCGCTGTGTCCCTCAAGATCTTCAATTTGAAACGTCCCTCCGAATCTGTACTGCTGGCAGAGACAGTTCCAGGATACAGGTGTTTACTGAAGAGAGAAAGATCATTTACAGGAACACCAACATTCATCACAGGCTTACCTGACTTAGGAGGAGTCGGTTTGGGTTTAGGAGTTTCATTGCCTTTGTATTGAGCTTTTCCACATTTATCTATGGTATGTTCATAGAGTTTGCAATACTTACAATACAATTGAGAGCTTGCTTGATCTGTACTCACTTTATCATAACTATACCAAGACTTCTTACTGGAAGGTGGTTCTGGTGTTAGCCGATGGATGAGGCTGTAGGTGTCAGCCGACTTCGCACATATGATGTAGTCGGTTTCTTCTTTGTCTGCTAAATATAAACGGACGGAAGGGGGAACACGTCTCAAGAATTCCTCAACTAGCATGAGGTTGACAAGTTCTGAAAATATAGAGACATGTGCTGCTTCCAGCCGTTTCATGAAATATCTTTCCTTTGTATTGGCAAATTCTAGAAAGGTGGTGGTACTTGCCTTTAGATAATCACGGAATTTTCGTCTGTAGCTTTCGGTGGAGAGAAGGTAGGCGTCCAAAACTGCTTGCTTCAGGGTCTGGTAGTCATTCTCAGACGCTAAGGTACTGAGAGTAACTGCAGCTCTACCTGTGAGATGCACTCTGAGAAGGGTGGACCATTGATCTGCAGGCCAGCTAAGTTTTTAGCTAGGGGTCTCAAAAGTGGTGAAAAATACATCGATCTCTGTCTCAACGAATGGTGGCATTAACTTACTTGCATGGGAGACATTGAAACTTACGGGAAGACTAGCGGTAGCTTGTTGGCGCTGAGTGTGGTGTGTAATTTCCAACACGAGTTCTTGTTGGCGACATGCTAAAGCCATATCAGCTTGCTTTTTATCATGCTCGCGTTGCATCTCCAGGTGACGTTGTCTTGCTTCAAGCTGTACCCGCTCACGCTCATGGAGTAGGGCCGTCTCTTCTTTCTTTAGGGCCATCTCACGTTCCTTTAGGGCCACCTCACGTTCTTGTTGTTCTTTCTTTATGGCCGCCTCAGGTTCTTGTTCTTCTTTCCTTAGGGCCGCCTCACTTTCCCTCATGTGTGGAGCTTCTTTTTGTTGTTCCCGCTCGATCTTTGCAAGTTCGAGCTTTAGCTTCATAGTTACCAGAACATGTCTATCTGCAATAGAATAATTTTCGTGAGTTTCAGAGTCAATCTTCCCTTCATCTAAGAGGTGATACAATATTAAATTGTGCAAGTCATTTTTGTTGGCTCCATGGGGAGCATCTACTTGATACTCGTGTGCAAGAGTTTGTAATTCGGTCTTCTTGGCACGAATTAAGTTCCCTATTTCACCTGCTGGATCGTTACGAAAAGCTTGGAGACGAAACATGTTGAAAAATAGCAAATAAATGTACAACGAATATACTTGTAATATGGAAGTGTCAGTAACAGGATAACGTAGCAACAGGTAACTATCCTGTGGAATTTTAATCGTTAACAATTAACGTTAATTTTAGGAGGATAAATGATTAGTCAATCAAAATCGCAGGAAATCTTGTATCCGGTACTCAATGTAAGAGAATAAGGGCAAGAAAATCCTACTAAATAAATGAAACCGATAGTTTCTAAAACAAATGAAACATTTAATTGTTTCAAAAGTGAATAAGGTAGTTCAAGACTGTAGGCATACCTTGCCGAGTCTCTATAGGACAGAAACAAGGGTTTTCCCACTAAATGAAATATGATACTTACAGAATTAGCGAACTTTGTGCTCTGTAAAAAGAAAGCTAATTCCCTACCTAAGTAAATATCATCATCTCTGACCGACGTGTAGGGGTGCGAGTGTCAACTGGTGACGAGAACTGCTGTTGAGGTCCCAACTCAGCAACTTAGTCCGTGCTAGAGGAACTATGGCCCTCTGTATCCTCCTTCGGTCGGATTGCAGAAAATAGGGTGCTTTGACCCGCAGACAAATCAAAGTACCAGGGTACCAAAATGATGATCTGTCTGAGATTGAGAAGTATCCTAGGAACAGAAGGTGGAAAACACGAGTAATAACACGGAGGGAGGGATGACCAATTAAGAGAATGAATGAGGCCCTCAGTCACCACGTATTTCAAAGTTATCCAACACTCACAATATGCTACTCTCCGAATGCACAATACACACATCATCATATAAATATTAAAAGTAATGAAAATATTGAAAAGCAACTGTATCAAAGCCAAATACAAAGCTTTGCGTAATAGTGGCTTTAGGCATTGTATATATACTATAGCTCTATCTATAAATTCATCAATATTTGTATCACCCCTTGCATGTATGTACTTTACCTGAATAAACATTTTAATTTTTTAATTTGAATTTTAATATTAATGTCAACCCATGTCTTACTATTTTTTTATTATTATTATTTTATTTTATTTATATATATACAAGAAGGTACATTGGGTTTGAGAGAATACATTGGATAGTACAGTATTTACATTCTTGTAAAGCCACTAGTACGCGCAGCGTTTCGGGCAGGTCCTTAATCTAGCAGATAATTTTAAGTAGGTAATTTCAATCAGAATTGATAAATGAAAGATACATTACAAGAGAAAAATGAGATGAGAGAGATAAGTAAGTATATTAAAGCACATTGTTATATTAAAGCTCTGATTGATTACATTGACAGCTTGATTAGTAATTTAAACAAGATTAATAGACACCATACAGCAGATTGGCAGCACATATAAGAAGACAGCAATGATCACAATGGTAAAGATGTTCAAATTGGGAACATAAAGGTTGGGAGATTGGGTAGCAATAGATACAGTGCAATTTTAAGGCAAAAAGTGAAAAACTATGAAGATGAATTTAGGTATTTTTTAGTATTGATTTTGAATGATGTAAAAGTTGGACAGCTTTTCAATTCAGTAGGGAGTGAGTTCCATAAACTGGGTCCCTTTATTTGCATAGAGTGTTTACACAGATTAAGTTTAACTCTGGGGACATCGAAGAGATATTTATTTCTGGTATGGTGATAATGGGTCCTATTACATCTGTCCAGGAAGAGTTTCAGACAAGGATTTGCATTTAAGAACAGGGTTTTGTAAATGTAGTTGACACAGGAGAATTTGTGGAGTGAGATTATGTTTAGCATGTTTAGGGAGTTAAACAAGGGGGCTGTGTGTTGTCTGAAAGCAGAATTTGATATTATTCTGATAGCAGATTTTTGCTGGGTGATGATGGACTTGAGGTGGTTTGCAGTGGTTGAACCCCATGCACAGATACCATAGTTGAGATAGGGATAGATTAGTGCATAATATAGAGAGATGAGAGCAGAGTTAGGAACATAATATCTGATTTTGGAGAGTATACCAACTGTTTTAGAGACTTTCTTAGTTATGTGTTGTATGTGGGTACTGAAGTTGAGTCTCTTGTCTAGGAATAGGCCAAGAAACTTTCCATCATTTTTATTGCTAATGTTTACATTGTCAATCTGAAGCTGAATTGCATTTGTAGATTTGCTTCCAAATAGGATGTAGTAGGTCTTTTCTATGTTAAGTGTTAGTTTGTTGGTTGACATCCATAAGTGGACTTTTTTTAGTTCATTATTAACAACATCATTTAGTGTATGTGGGTTGGGGTTGGAGTAAATGAGGGTAGTATCATCAGCAAGCAAAATAGGTTTCAGAATGTTAGAGACATTAGGCAGATCATTAATGTATATAAGAAATAGTAGAGGTGCCAAGATGCTGCCCTGTGGCACTCCAACGGTTATTGGTAGAATGGGAGAGATTATATTATTGATGGCTACACATTGGTGTCTATCACTAAGATAGGATTGGATATAGTCCAGTGCATGGCCTCGGATTCCATAATGATGGAGTTTACATAAGAGGTAATCGTGATTAACAGTATCAAAGGCCTTTCTCAGGTCAATGAAGAGTCCAATTGGAAACTCATTTTTGTCAAGGGCTGAGTAAATTATATCAAGGAGACTAATAATTGCATCGTTGGTACTCTTTTGAGAGCGGAAGCCAAACTGACAGGGACTAAGAATGTCGAATTTTACGAGATAGGAGTAGAGCTGTTTGTAGATAATTTTTTCAAATATTTTTGATAGTATGGGTAGGTTCGATATTGGTCTGTAGTTGTTTATGTCTGTCGGATTACCTCCTTTATGAACTGGCGTTACTCTTGCGTTTTTAAGGATATCAGGGAAGGTATGACACTCAAGGGATTTGTTGAACAGCAGAGCTATAGGTGGTGCAAGGGCATGGGAGGCGCTCTTGTATACAATGGATGGGATTTCACTGATGTTCACTGATAACTATTGTTATCAATGCTGTTTGTTGACCAACTTGTATAATTGCTATTCTCTGCCTTGTTCCCCCCTTTTTTTATTTATATTTTTGTCAACACAATTTATACTTTAAGCTCAATTACTATTAAGTTTTATAGTAAAAAGTCAACAAACTTTAACAATTAAGTCTCCGTGGTGTAGTGGTAAGACACTCGCCTGGCGTTCCGCGAGCGCTATGTCATGGGTTCGTATCCTGGCCGGGGAGGATTTACTGGGCGCAATTCCTTAACTGTAGCCTCTGTTTAACGCAACAGTAAAATGTGTACTTGGATGAAAAAAGAATTAGAATTAGAATATTTTTTATTTTTAGAATTAGAATTAGAATATTTATTTAGGTAAAGGTACATACATAAAGAGATTTTATAAAGTTTGTTGGCTTTATAGATAGAGCTAGTACATACAATGCCTAAAGCCACTATTACGCAAAGCGTTTCGGGCAGAAACAAAAAACGATTCTTCGCGGCAGGGGATCGTATTCCAGGGACCTGCAAGACCGGGATACAAGACACTCCGTACATTGACAACATCGCACACTAATATTTTTACCACTTCGGACACCAGCTTTCGACGTTTCGCATATGTGTACGTGTTCCATATTAAAACGACAATATAATGCTATTAACAATTAAAATCTTATATTTAACAGGCATATATAGTTATTAAATGAAGTTTAGTGATGTAATAGACATAATCCGGAGTTGGTAAGGACGCCGCCCGCCAGCGTAAACACAACACACCCGAATGCCCACAAACATGATACAACGCACAAAACACAACACTTCTGTCAGTTTTTGGATAAACTCCTTTTATATTTATTATGTGATAGTTATACATGTATAAAATGATAACTATTATAGGTAAGCGCCTAATATTTAATATTAATCAATAAAAAAGAAGTCAAAAGCCACACGCCTGTCTGTACATGTCTTTTGTGTAAAAGTATTTTGGGTGCTCATGTACTTGTGCGCTAGCTGGCGTTCACAACTGTTCTCGCCTACAAGCATTAGAATTAAACAAACGAATTTATTTTTTCATTTATATACAAGAAGAGAAGGCTACCCTTGAGTCTGTAATATTCATCTGATCACTGGTCTCCCATTTGGTCCTCATTGCTTTATCTTACTATTATTGAATGTCAATAACCGTATTATGCAATTTCAATTTCTTCTATTTCTTTCTTTATTATGCACCCCATACCCATCCCGTGGGCGGTGGTGTAAAGGATTACAGAGGCACATAGTCGGTTCAGGAACTGAACCCTCTAGTTCGTTTAGCTAAGCAAATAACAATGTTTGACGCTAGTTACAAAATTATTAATGTTGTATACACATGTACACACACTCATACATACATGTACATATATATATATATATATATATATATATATATATATATATATATATATATATATATATATATATATATATATATATATATATTAGTATATTTTGGTAGCAGTCTTTCCTGTAGACATATATTATTAAATATGACCGAAAAAGTAAGATTAATAATTCTAACACGAATTTTCTCAATCTTTCGTACATTACGCTTCACTGTTGGAGGTAAATCAAAAATCAATTCTCCAAAATTCATTTTTATTTCTAGTCTGACGCGACACGGGCGCGTTTCGTAAAACTTATTACATTTTCAAAGAATTTAGTTCACAAATACACAACTGAATAGAACTTACGTATCTCCGATTTTATATCTACATTTGAGTGAGGTGGAAGGGGTGATGTGGCATTAACACAAGACAGAACAAAATGTGGTATTAATAGGGTATTAATTTCATCAACACAAGACAGAACAAGAGTATTAATAGGGTATTAATTTCATCAACACAAGACAGAACATGAAGCAATGGATATTGAATAGAAGTGTTTGTAGAAAGCCTATTGGTTTCATTTCCATACGCGTATATAGGCAAGACAACAACGTCTCTTTCTAGGCGTTTAACGATGCATAAGCAACAGGGCTCCATTAAGGAACATATAATCTCTTCCCACAACCAAACCATCGCCAGAGAAATCCTAGTAAACAACACAGAAATCATCGATAGATACAGCGATAGCAGGCGGCTTGACGTTTGCGAGGCACTACACATCAAAAAGTCAACACCAGCAATCAACAGCCAATTATTGCACAACTATATTCTACCCACCTCAAGACTCCGCTCCAATATAGAAGCATCAAGAAATATGGACCAATAGGCTTTCTACAAACACTTCTATTCAATATCCATTGCTTCGTGTTCTGTCTTGTGTTGATGAAATTAATACCCTATTAATACTCTTGTTCTGTCTTGTGTTGATGAAATTAATACCCTATTAATACCACATTTTGTTCTGTCTTGTGTTAATGCCACATCACCCCTTCCACCTCACTCAAATGTAGATATAAAATCGGAGATACGTAAGTTCTATTCAGTTGTGTATTTGTGAACTAAAGTCTTTGAAAATGTAATAAGTTTTACGAAACGCGCCCGTGTCGCGTCAGACTAGAAATAAAAATGAATTTTGGAGAATTGATTTTTGATTTACCTCCAACAGTGAAGCGTAATGTACGAAAGATTGAGAAAATTCGTGTTAGAATTATTAATCTTACTTTTTCGGTCATATTTAATAATATATATACATATATATATATATATATATATATATATATATATATATATATATATATATATATATATATATATACACGTATACATATATACATACACATACATATTTAATCACCTACACAAATACACACATCAATAATCTTTGTGTCACAGGTGATCAACAAGAGGCTCACAACAGTCACTATAAAAAGCATTTTACATCTATAGTGAGTCACACAGTTACTAGTCTTGCTGCACACCCACCCAACTGGGCGGCAGCTTTACAGTCATGTGCTGCACACCCACCCAACTGGGCGGCAGCTTTACAGTCATGTGCTCCACACCCACCCAACTGGGCGGCAGCTTTACAGTCATGTGCTCCACACCCACCCAACTGGGCGGCAGCTTTACAGTCATGTGTTCCACACCCACCCAACTGGGCGGCAGCTTTACAGTCATGTGCTCCACACCCACCCAACTGGGCGGCAGTTTTACAGTCATGTGCATGCATTACCTACAGTAAGCAAATTTTGGATACTTCGCTAAGATTTCGGCCAGCACATCATTATGAATGAAGTACTTACACATTTCATTATGCAACTTTAATAAAGTTGTCCATCAGCATTTTGTGGTGTTCAGCTACCCATATCTTCTGTATGTTCCTCACAATACCAGTATACACAAACATTGACATGTAGGGATATAGACTCTCAGGTAAGTTAGTAATTTAAATGCACAGTAGCAGTCCTAGGCGTTCAATCCCCGACCGCCGTCCATGTGGTTTGGCACCATTCCTCTCCATCCCATCCCAAATCCTTATCCTGATCCCTTCCCAGTGTTAAATAGTTGTAATGAACAGGCACTATATATATATATATATATATATATATATATATATATATATATATATATATATATATATATATATATATATGTCGTACCTAGTAGCCAGAACTCACTTCTCAGCCTACTATGCAAGGCCCGATTTGCCTAATAAGCCAAGTTTTCATGAATTAATTGTTTTTCGACTACCTAACCTACCTAACCTAACCTAACCTAACTTTTTCGGCTACCTAACCAAACCTAACCTATAAAGATAGGTTAGGTTAGGTTAGGTAGGGTTGGTTAGGTTCGGTCATATATCTACGTTAATTTTAACTCCAATAAAAAAAAGTGACCTCATACATAATGAAATGGGTAGCTTTATCATTTCATAAGAAAAAAATTAGAAAAAATATATTAATTCAGGAAAACTTGGCTTATTAGGCAAATCGGGCCTTGAATAGTAGGCCAAAAAGTGAGTTCTGGCTACTAGGTACGACATATATATATATATATATATATATATATATATATATATATATATATATATATACCAGTATAATCTAATAATATATACTGGTCTAATAAAATAATTAGACCAGTTAATACTCTCACTCGTTGTGTTAGGATATGTTAGCTTGATAAAACTGACTGTTCATTGTTGAGAAATGTGTTAACAAACAATATATCTGACTTATCAAGACTGTAGCTTGCTTAGCAAAAGGAACTTTTTTTAAATTTGGGTTCAGTTTAACTACCGCTCAATGGATGAGTAATTGGGGCATAATAAAGGCACTAAGCTGATAAAATGAAAGATGGGAAAACAACATTAGAGAGATAAACTCGAGAGACGTTTTCACGTTAACCCGAAAATTATTTGAGGAGCAAGACGGACTGCGGGTCAGGCAATTGGTCTTCATGCTATCGTGATGGGGGATCAGCCATTACACGTGTTAATGACTCTTGTATAGTTGTGTAGCTAAGGACAGCAGGGTAAAGGGGTAATGGGCATTGTGGTTGATTGTTCTACCTGGGAATCCTCCACTGTTTTATATCTTATGTATGTATGTATGTACTAACCTAGTTGTGGTTGCGGGGGTTGAACTTTGGCTCTTTGGTCCCGCCTCTCAACCGTCAATCAACTGATGTACAGATTCCTGAGCCTACTGGGCTCTGTCATATCTACATTTGAACCTGTGTATGGAGTCAGCCTCCACCACATTACTGCCTAATGCATTCCATTTATTAACTACCCTGACACTGAAAAGTTCTTTCTATAATCTCTCTGTGGCTCATTTGGGTACTCAGCTTCCACCTGTGTCCCCTTGTGCGTATACCACATGTGTTAAATAAATGTATGTATGTATGTATGTATTTATGTATGTAAGGAGAGAGAGAGAGAGAGAGAGAGGAGAGAAAGAGAAAGAGATGAAGATCGAGACAGAGAAATAGATATAGACAGAGTCAGGGAGAGAATGTTAGACACAGAGACGGATAGATAAGGATATGCAAAGTCAGTGAGAGAATGACAGAGATAGAGCGAGGAAAGAGACAGAGAGATAGGCTGACACAGAGAATGGCAGAAACGAGGAGAGGCAGAGACAGAGGGACAGGGACAGGAGCAGAGGGACAGAAGGACAGGGCCAGAGGAGGGACGGGGGAACAGAGGGGGGGCAGTGGGACAGGGACAGAGAGGGGGACAGGGACAGAGACAGAGGGACAGGGTCAGAGAGGGGACCGGGGGACAGAGGGAGGAGAGGGGGGCAGGAGACCAAGAGAGAGGGGACAGAGGAGAGACAGGGGATAGAAAGAGTGGGCAGGGGGACAGAGGGAGGGACAGACAGAGAAGGACAGGGACTGAGGGACAGAAAGGGCGGACAGGGGGACAGAGAGAGGGACAGGGGGCAGAGATAGGGACAGGGGAACAGAGACAGGGACAAGGGGACAGAGTTGGATAGGGGGACTGGAGGAAAGGGAGGGGGACAGATGAAGGACAGCGGACAGAAAGAGTGGGCAGGGGGACAGAGAGGTACAGGGGACAGAGAGAAGGACAGGGGGACAGAGATGGACAAAGGGACATAGAGGAACAGGGGGGACAGAGAGTGACAGGGGGACATAGAGGAACAGGGGGGACAGAGAGTGACAGGGGGACAGAGAGAGGAACAGGAGGAACAGGGGGACAGAGAGAGGGACAATGGGATAGAGAGGGACAGGGGGACAGAGAGATGGAAAGGGGGGACAAGGGGACAGAGAGGGGGACAGGGGGAAAGGTATCGGGGACAGAGGACAGAAAATGTGGGCAAGGGGACAAAGTGAGGGACAGGGGGACAAAGATGGACAGGGGGATAGGAGGATAGGGGGTAGATGTATGAGGGGGGGGGAACGTTTGCGGAAGATGGAGAAGGGGTATTTAGAACGGTAAGTTAGAGAGGTGGCAACTAAGGCGCATCATTGAAAAGCAAATGAGCATCATTGCAATAGCAGGAGCCACGCACATCTTCAGCCTGCGTTGTTGAGACATTGTCAAGTAAGCGATGTCCAATAACAGTATCTTCGGTATTTAAGCGATACCTTAAAAAATACTGGAAATATTGAAAGATATTAATCCAGATATTAATCCCTTTGTGCAACGCACACAAGAGGCAACAGCTTCTAGCTCTATAAGCGGCAATATAAAATAGAGAACAGGCGATTGTTTTCACTCATAGTGTAATAAACCCACGGACTCACCCACCCTCTGAAGCCGTAAATGCCAAGACATTACTTCCGTTAAAATTAAGCCGGAAAAATCCTCAGGTATGTGGAGGATATGGGAGGCCTTTGATCAACCGCCGACTTCCTGCCCCGTCGACGGGGCCATCAGTCCTCAGTGTGCCCACAGCCAAATTCATGTGAAACATGTATGTGTGTGTATTAAATATTTTAATTTATTATTTCCAAGATTTAGCTGTTAGCTCTTGGACCCCGCCTTTCTAAGCGTCGGTTGTCTAATGTACCGACTCTCGGCCTCTTTTCCTCCATCATATCTAAACAACATATATTTTTATCTAACACACACACACATCCCCAAGATGCAGCCTTTAGCAGCTTCCTGACTTTCAGGTTCCAATTTACTGCAAGGTGAATAGAGGCATTAGTGTGTGTATGTTTGTGTCTGTGTGTGTGTACGTGTGTGTGTGTACGTGTGTGTGTGTGCGTGTGTGTGTTTGTGTGTATACTCACCTAGTTGTTGTTGCGGGGGTTGAGCTCTGGCTCTTTGGTCCCACCTCTCAACTGGCAATCAACTTATGTACAGATTCCTGAGCCTACTGGGCTCTATCATATCTGTATTTGAAACTGTGTATGGAGTCAGCCACCACCACATCACTGCCTAATGCATTCCATCTATTAACTACTCTGACACTGAAAAAGTTGATACCTGGTTGATACCTGGTTGATGGGGTTCTGGGAGTTCTTCTACTCCCCAAGCCCGGCCCGAGGCCAGGCTCGACTTGTGAGAGTTTGGTCCACCAGGCTGTTGCTTGGAGCGGCCCGCAGGCCCACATACCCACCACAGCCCGGTTGGTCCGGCACTCCTTGGAGGAATAAATCTAGTTTCCTCTTGAAAATGTCCACGGTTGTTCCGGCAATATTTCTTATGCTTGCTGGGAGGACGTTGAACAACCGCGGACCTCTGATGTTTATACAGTGTTCTCTGATTGTGCCTATGGCACCTCTGCTCTTCATTGGTTCTATTCTACATTTTCTTCCATGTCGTTCACTCCAGTATGTTGTTATTTTACTGTGTAGATTTGGTACTTGGCCCTCCAGTATCTTCCAGGTGTATATTATTTGATATCTCTCTCGTCTTCTTTCTAGTGAGTACATTTGGAGGGCTTTGAGACGATCCCAATAATTTAGGTGCTTTATTGCGTCTATGCGTGCCGTATATGTTCTCTGTATTCCCTCTATTTCAGCAATCTCTCCTGCTTTGAAGGGGGAAGTGAGTACTGAGCAGTACTCAAGACGGGACAACACAAGTGCCTTGAAGAGTACAACCATTGTGATGGGATCACTGGATTTGAAAGTTCTCGTAATCCATCCTATCATTTTTCTGGCTGTCGCAATATTTGCTTGGTTATGCTCCTTAAACGTTAGGTCGTCAGACATTATTATTCCCAAATCCTTTACATGCTGTTTTCCTACTATGGGTACATTTGATTGTGTTTTGTACTCTGTATTATGTTTAAGGTCCTCATTTTTACCGTACCTGAGTACCTGGAATTTATCACTGTTAAACATCATGTTATTTTCTGATGCCCAGTCGAAAACTTTATTAATATCAGCTTGAAGTTCTTTCTAACATCCCAGTGGCTCATTTGGGTACTAAGTTTCCACCTGTGTCCCCTTGTTCGCCTACCACCCGTGTTAAATAGCTTATTTTTATGTACCCTATCAATTGCTCTGAGAATTTTGTTGGTAGTGATCATGTCTCCCCTTACTCTTCTGTCTTCCAGTGTCATGAGGTGCATTTCTAGCAGCCTGTCCTCGTAACTCATGCCTCTTAGTCCTGGGACTAGCCTATTGGCATACCATTAAACTTTTTCAAGCTTCGTCTTGTGCTTGACAAGGTGTGTGTGTGTGTGTGTGTACGTGTGTAACACACACGTACTTATGTGGTACGTGTGTACTACTTAATTGTAAGGCGTTTGCTGAATTAGAAAAGTCGGCTAGCAGTCCACCCTTAACGACACAATTAACTCATTACATAAAAAATACGTGGCTGTGCAACAGTGTGTGGGAATTGGGGAACTGGTGTGCATTTAGACGACTGGTGAGGACCAACAATGACGTAGAAGGATGGCACCAGCGTCTGAATCAAAGGGCAGTGAGGGACAACTTGGCTTTATATATTTTAATCCCCTTACTGTACCGTGAGGCGTCCCTGGTAACCTTGCAATACCAACTGGTTTCTGATCAAAAGCTAAAGTCCAGTCGCCGCAAGGGCAATAAAGAGAAACAGGAACATTTGTGGAAGCTTTGGGACCGTTACGAGGAAAAACAGATAAGCACCTCACAGTTCCTCAAGGAATGTTCGCATTTTATCCCAGGAAGTGCCTGAACTAGAATTAGAAAACAGCAGTCTGTTTACTGGTTGCTATTTAACTTAAGTTAGTTGTAAATGATAATGTAAAAATAGCCACTGAGAACTGATGAGCTGCCCAAGACTTTTGCTCGTAAAGAGGGAATTGATTACAAACTTGGACTGCCTTTGAGCAGCCTGAGGGCAGCAATATCCCAGGAACATCAACTAAATTTCGGAGACTTGAGGCAAAGTGAAATTCACACCAGTTACTCCATCTATCATCATTCTATTATGCAGGAAGA
This sequence comes from Procambarus clarkii, assembly GCF_040958095.1. NCBI lineage: Eukaryota > Metazoa > Arthropoda > Malacostraca > Decapoda > Cambaridae > Procambarus > Procambarus clarkii. The sequence goes on along the minus strand of NC_091208.1, from coordinate 10,822,570 downwards.
ACCGCACGTCTATGGGTCATCCAATAATGTTAGCAGACTTCTAGATGTTACCACTGCTAGGCTTAGGCTCGGCTACAAGTACCTCTGGGAGTTTGTAACATTTGCTGATGTAGATTTGACTAAATGTAAACTCTGTCAGCAGAACTATTCGCTTACTTTGCGTCATTATATAATGGAATGTGAAAAAAATCGCGGAATTTAGAGATAACACCATCAATAGTGTCCAAGAAATGTGTAAGTACTTCATTCATAATGATGTGCTGCCCGAAATCTTAGCGAAGTATCCAAAATTTGCTTACTGTAGGTAATGCATGCACATGACTGTAAAGCTGCCGCCCAGTTGGGTGGGTGTGCAGCAAGACTAGTAACTGTGTGACTCACCATAGATGTAAAGTGCCTTGTATAGTGACTGTTGTGAGCCTCTTGTTGATCACTTGTGACACAAAGATTATTGATGTGTGTATTTGTGTAGGTGATTAGATAAGTACGTATGTGTATGTATATATGTATGCGTATATATATATATGTACATGTATGTATGAGAGTGTGTACATGTATATATAATATTTATAATTTTGTAACTAGCGTCACAAATTGTCATTTGCTTAACTAAACGAACTAGAGGGTTCACCGATTATGTGCCTCTGTAATCCTTTACACCACCGCCCACGGGATGGGTATGGGGTGCATAATAAAGAAAGAAATTGATTTGAATTAGTCTGATTAAGACTTTATGACCATGTAATCTATGTTTTGCTCCACTACTTACTGGTTGAGTATGGGGTGCATAACAAATAATAGCCTCCTTCGGGGGAGCCTAATACGTGTTAGTCTTAAATCCTTTAATCTCAAATCTTGCTACAATGTTCCGCTTAATATATGTTATGTACTCTCGCAACCCAATGTGCCTTCTTGTATATAAATAAATAGATTTCAACTGTAAGGGGGTATGGTTTGCACCTTGTTATTCTAATAATGGATAAATAATTCTAATAATGGAAGCGCTAATTATATGAACAAGTGCCATGTATTTATTCAGACGAGAACAACAGCGAACACAAACCAGCGCATATACGAACGGAATGGTTTATATGTACAAACTTCTCAGTGAACGAAGTTGTTTCTAGCCCGGTATCCGAAATTGCAGTATACGACTTGACCAGTCCCCCCCCGGGGAGCTACGCGTACTAGTGGCTGTACAAGAATGTAACAACTCTTGTATATATCTAAAAAAAAAAAAAAAAAAAAAAAAAGTGTTCACAAGTGTTTTTTTTTCCCTCACCTTGCCCGAAACGCTATGCCTACTTTAGGTATTTAGGTATTGTATGTACTATCTCTATCTTTAAATACAACATTATGTATGTAACTCAATGTATATACCTTTACCTGAATAAAAAATCGAATCAAATCTAATCTAATCCCAATAAATAAATAAATAAATAAATAAATACTCAAATATATCAGTTTGCCCAAAAATAGTTTATTGAAGAAAATTTAATATAGACATGGAACTTTAAACGTCCTCCTCCATACTATCGATCAACAATAACAAACGTTGAGTCCCACGATCGTCGTCGTCCCTAACTCAACAACAACAACAACAAACGTTGAGCGTCCACGCTTCATCACAGAAGGAAAAGTTCTCACATTGAGTCTAATTCTGAGAAACAAACCTCAAATCATATCCAACCGTCAACATTGACGCGTCTCATAACATCACCACTCGTGCAGTCATCCAGAGGCGGAAACATAGACGTTATTGTTATAGATTCAGCTACTCTGAAGTTCCAAGTAGCACGGGCTATGATAGGCCCGTAGTGGACTTACCTGGCACAGGAGCGGGACAAGTAACACAGGCTATGGTGAGCCCGTAGTGGACTTACCTGACACAGGAGCGGTGCTGTGTGTCTCCTGAGGAAACATAGACAAACTGCACCCCGTCATATAGATGAAAATTCACCACTGTCCAGAGTGTGGGAAGGGATTCACTCGTTTTAACAATATGAAGACTCATAGGATGGTGCATTCGGGTGATAAACCGTATGAGTGTCCAGAATGTGGGAAAAAATTTAATCATTATGGAAATATGAAAACTCACAGGATGGTGCATTCCGGTGAAAAACCTCATGAGTGTCCAGAATGTGGGAAGAGATTCAGACAGCTTAGAGATATGAAGATGCACAAAATGGGACATACTGGTGATCAACCTCACCAGTGTCCAGAGTGTGGGAAGAGATTCAGTCATCTTGGAGATATGAAGAAGCACAGGATGGTACATAGTGGAGATAAATCTCACGAGTGTCCAGAGTGTGGGAAAAGATTCAGTCATCTTGGAAATATGAATAAGCATAGAATAGTGCATTCAGGTGATAAACCTTACGAGTGTCCAGAGTGTGGGAAGAGATTCAGTCGTCTTGGCCATATGGAGAGGCACAGGATTGTGCATTCAGGTGAAAGACCTTTAGAGTGTGCTGAGTGTGGCAAAAGATTTAGACAACGTAGAACTATAATACAGCACATGTTAGTGCATACGAATGAAGAGCCTCACGAGTGCCCTGAGTGTGGGAAGAGATTCAATCGTCTTCACCAAATGAAGAGGCACAGTAAGGTACATTCAAGTAACAAGCTGAACATTTTAACTGTAGAAGATGAGTCAGAGAATGTCAAAATATAAAAAGGCACATAGCACTTCATTATTTTACATTTAGTCCAATTACTCATCTGTACAAATGAGGGAGGGGGGTGATCTATGACAAGCCACCAGCTTCCTGTCTTCATCGAGGCCACTAAAGTGTTAGTGGGACCTCAGGTAAATACATTTTGGAAACAGTGCATTTGATCTTGAAAATATTGAACTATCACCTTGTCAGAATGACATCCTACCAAGGTATTTTGTTTTGTTTTCTTTGACAAATATCCTTTGCATTGGATATGCTGTCTGATATGCTGATACTGATATGCTGTACTGATATGCTGTCTCCGTGGTGTAGTGGTAAGACACTCGCCTGGCGTTCTGCGAGCGCTATGTCATGGGTTCGTATCCTGGCCGGGGAGGATTTACTGGGCGCAATTCCTTAACTGTAGCCTCTGTTTAACGCAACAGTAAAATGTGTACTTGGATGAAAAAACGATTCTTCGCGGCAGGGGATCGTATTCCAGGGACCTGCCCGAAACGCTACGCGTACTAGTGGCTGTACAAGAATGTAACAACTCTTGTATATATCTCAAAAAAAAAAAAAAAAAGTAAAAGTCTGCAACATAAGGTATTGAGTTTTTAATATTTTGTTCTTTTACTGAATTTTGATGCTCTTCATTGACCATGCACCATGGAAGCTGCCAGTAATGAAACCAGATTCTCCTCATAGTGCAAGCAAGCATGAGGGGAAACTCAGTGCAGTAGTTAGATGCTCCTCATAGACAAAGCAAGCATAAGGGAAGCTATCAGAAAAACATTAAATTATTCATATGTAAACAAATATTTTGGTATTTTAACCAAAGTATGAATAAACAAAGTTTTGAATGTCTTTTTTGCATATTTATGTGAATAATAATGTGATTCCTATTTTGGACCTCTTAAGAAATATTTTAAAATATTATATTTCTCCGACATAATTATAATAATAATAATAATATTTTTTATTCAAAAGAATTTCAGTCTCCGAATTCGCAATTCCTGTAGCCTCTGTTTAACGCAACAGTAAAATGTGTACTTGGATGAAAAAACGATTCTTCGCGGCAGGGGATTGTATTCCAGGGACCTGCCCGAAATGCTACGTGTACTAGTGGCTGTACAAGAATGTCACAACTCTTGTATATATCTCAAAAAAAAAAAAAGAATGTGTGTGTACAAAGAACTTAAGAGGAATGTACAATTTTAGGGGCAAGAGTTACACATACTTATAAAGCCACTAATACCCAAATGCGGTGCATGTTAGTGGATTTGAAAGATTGTAAAAATACAAATATTATGCAATCACACAAATCTATTGTACCTTCTTATAAAAAATTATTATTATTGTAAGGCATTTTGGGTTTCGGCTATTTATTTGTATTGATCTTTTTTGCAAACATTAGGGAAGCAAGTAGAAAACAGTTTGAAATGTACTAAAAAATGAGACCATTTTATTCACAAGAAAAATATGAAAATAATTTCCATCCTTTAATTTAGGCTCAAACAGATTTCCATTTTTGTATAGGTCTATTTTTTTTATTTTAATGCTCTGGAAATTTACAAAAAGTAATTTTCTGGGGGGAGTCCCGTCGGCTCCCCGGAGCTATCCCAGGCTTATATGCTAATGTCAGACTTTGGCATCAGTCATGTGTATGGAGTTCTTAGGCCTACCGGGGACCACGGCCAGAACCGGGCCCCCTCAGAGAGGCAAGGGGAGCAATGGCCTATAGAAGCTCCCGTGTGGTTGGAAGCATTCTATGTCTGCCATCGACCGGAACAGACACCCAGAAAGGTAAGCGCCTCAAAACAAACCCCTATTCTGGTTAAAATTGCTACCAAAAACCGAACTAGTGGATAGAGCTCCCCAACCGAAAACAGTCAAACTAGTGTGACGTCTCACACCGCTGCGCCACTGTCTGCGCAGCTCCCCCCTCCCCGGGAGGGGGAAGGGGGAGCCCCAGACCCCCCACGCCGGCTACCCACACCTCAGTTCTTGAGGCTGATGTTATAGGCGATGGTCGTGTGCTCTGGCTCTGGTGTCGGTACTGCACTGTGCTTTGTGTGTGGTGTTGGTTTTGTGGGTGCGAGAGCCAGGAGTTATCTTCAGTACTTGGGCTGCATGCGCCTAGGGCTGCCTTCCCTAGGTGCCCTGTAAGTACTGCCCTTGGGGCTTGGGGCCACCTTCCACAGGCTCCTCGGGGTCTACCTCTGCTGGTCCGTTTTACCTTTCGGTTTTTCGGCCGCCTGTTGGGCTCTTGGGTGTTCTGTTCTCCCTTGTTACCGGCAGGTAAGAGACAATTTGCACTGGTAGGGGCGCAGGGTGCTGCTCAGCTTGTATTTCCCGACATCGCGGCCGGCTCTGTTCCTTGGGGTTCGCTGTCCTTTTGCGGGGTTTTGTTTTTGCCTGGTGGGGGGTTCTGTCATTTTATTCAGTTTGTTTTTGCCCTTCCACTGTTCTCCTCGGTGGCGCCCCCTGCTAGGTCCCCGTGAGTGTACACGTCCCTGGGGTTCAGCTTTAGAAGTTTGCTTGGTAGTTTTGGGCGCCGGTTTGCAGCACCCTGCCTGGGACTACCTGAGCGCGAGTCCTCTTAAAGTAAACGCTCAGGACCCTGGGAATCCCCTAGGGGGCGCGTGGGTCCGATGGATGTGACCCCAGAGTCGCCACTCGCTGTGTGCGAGTTTGAGGGCTGCTCGGTCCCCTTGTCTCAGGGTGACCCTCATTGTTTTTGCCTCTGCCATGCTGCCTGTTGGGTCGGTGATACTTTCGACCCTGAGTCCTGTGAGTGTTGCTGCTTGCTTGTGACTCAATTTACCCAATCCTCTGATGATTCTATTCGGGTACAGGCGGCGCGTGCGTTGGTCTAGGTTTCGTCCGTTGCAACGTGCTCGGTTGGTTGCTCCCCCGGATGCCCCGAACTGCCCCGCTATGCTTGTCGAGACCCGGACTTGAGGGTGGGGGTCGCTTCGATCCTGGTTCAGTCCGCACCTCCTCGTCTTTCCCCTTCTGTTCGTTCTGGTCCCCCCCCCCCTGCTTTCGGCCCCGAAGCATCTGAGGGTTTCGGGGTCGGAGCAGGGGTTACTTGATCTCGAGACTCGGGCAGCTTCGGGGGGTGCCCCTTCCGGGGGGGCGGCAGATGCATTCGAGTCTTGTCTCCCGGCCGAAGCTTCAGGGTCTGACCAGTGGGCCCCCCTTCCTCCAGCTTTTCCGGCTGCTCCATCCTTGTCTTGTGGGGTCGGGGCTTGGGGAGAGGACTCGGCCTCGGGTCCTGTGGTGAAGGACCTCGAGGCTGGGGAGGGGCTGACTTGGGGGCCTTGGGCCCCGCTGGACCCCACCTGGGTTTTTCTTCCCTCTGAGCGGGGCTTATTGTTACAAGGAGTGGGGTTTTCTTTTCCCCCCTCTGCGTATGAGTTGGATTTGGTGTCGGCCCCTCCCCGGGTTCGGTTCCGTGTTCCCCCGGGTACGTCGGTTCCGTCCTTCCGGAGGTTTTCGGCTTATCGCATCCAACCTGGTGTGGTGCGAGCGGCCTTTGCAGCTTACCTCCTGCGTGACCCGGATTATGCCTCGGAAATGGATCCGTCCACATTCAGGTTTGGGACTTCGTTCCCTTTCTGGCTCCTTTACGAGGTTCCGGAGTCGTCCTGGCTAGCAGACTGCCCCTTGTTTAGTCTGGATTTCTGGCATTCTTTCTGTTGTTCCCCCACGCTGGAGTGGCGGGAAGCTTCCACGGTGCTTCAGGTTTTCCTGGGGGGCGAGCTTGAGTACCTGAATGAGTGCTTGTTTGCCCCTGCCCTTCCCCGTGATGTAGGCGTTATTCAGCTCCATGTGCAGGTTCCCTCCCTTTCGGCGGTGCTCGTTGCGGAGGACTTGCGCGCCCAGGGCCTTTTGGCTTCGGCCTTGCGGTTCTTTTCCCTCCTGGAGCTGTCTTTGGATTGGCTCGTGGAGGATGTGAGGACGCTTGGGTCCGTCCCGGGGTTCGGCACCTTGTCCTCGGCTTCGCGTTCGTCGGCTGCCTTGTTGAAGCTGTTCACACCGATTTTGCGGGATGCAGTTTCCCTGTTTTATGCTTCCCGTCTCGCGTGTCGGCAGGCGGTGCTGGGCTCCTCCGTGGAATCTGCTTGAGCTCTGGCTCTTAGGCGTTCTTCACCTTTTTGTCCTCTTCTGTTTGAGGAGTCGGCCGTGGCGCAGTTTATTCAGGCTGCGTCGGCGGCTTGTCGTCCGATGTCGGACTTGTTGGTTTTCCGGGGGTCCCGGGGTGGGTCTTCCCGGAAAGGTCGTGCCAGGGCTCGGGGTTTCTCTCGTCGTGGTAGGCCTCTGGTGTCAGGTTCGGGGTTGGCTCCTCCTGCAGACCCTCCCTCGTCTGGTCGGCGCGGTGTTCGCGCTGTGCGGGGTTCTGGGTCTCGTAAGGATCGCTGGCCCTTTTGCGGTTTACCCACTTGACGGGGCGATGGGGGGCGGCTTGCACTGTTCGCCCGCGCCTGGTCCCACGATTCGTGGGCCTTTCGGGTCGTGTCTCGCGGCCTGCGGTGGTGTTGGGTGGCCCCTCCCCCCTTTGGGGGGTCAGGGCTGGCAGGGCAGGTTTCTTCCCCTGCGCTCTGTCGAGTCGTCTTGGAGTGGGTACACTTGGGCGTCGTCGAAACGACGTCGTCCCTCAGATGGGTTTCCCGTCTGTTTCCGGTTCCGAAACGGGACTGCGCGGACCTGCGGTTCATTCTGGACTTGTCCCGTCTGAACCCCTGGGTTCATTGCCCCTCCTTTCGGATGACTATGCTGTCTCAGGTTTGGCTCCTCTTGGAGCCGGGAGCTTGGATGGTGTCCCTGGACCTCCAGGATGCTTATTGGCATGTCCCGATTCATCCACGGTTCAGGGACTGGCTTGATTTTGTTGTGGGGCGTCTGAGTTACCGCTTTCGTTGTCTCCCGTTCGGGTTGAACCTGGCACCTCGCGTGTTCACGCGCCTTACACGGGTTGTGGTGGCTCGTTTGCGTCTCCTAGGTGTTCGGGTGTTGGCCTACCTCGACGACTGGCTGGTTTGGGCTCCCAGCCAGTCAGCTTGCTTGCTAGCCAGGGATTTGGTTCTTTCCCAGCTCGCCGAGTTCGGGTTCTTGGTGAACTGGAGGAAGTCCCATCTGGTTCCCTCTCAGGTTCGGACTTGGCTGGGTCTCGTTTTGGACTCTCGAACCGCCTCCTTGTCTCTCCCTCCGGAGTCTCTCCTGCGGCTGCGATCCCGCCTTCGTCTGTTTCTGGAGGGCCCTCGAGTCACCCGGCAGTTGCTCAAAAGGCTGTGCGGGAGCCTGAACTTCGCGATGGTGGTCTACCCGCCGGGTCGGGTTTGGCTTCGAAGGCTGTTCTGGTTCCTTCGGGGTTCCCCCTTCCGCCTCTCTCGCAATCGCAGAGTTCGACCCCCAGGGGCCTTGCGGCGGTTGCTGCGTCACCGGCTTCCTCTTCGGGTTTTTCGGGGTTCAGTGCCTTGGCGTCTACCCGAGCCCTCGCTCGATGTGTACACGGATGCATCATCTCTCGGCTGGGGTTTTGTGACCAGTGCTAACCAGGCCGGCTAGGGGCGTTGGGATCCGTCCTTCTGTCGAGCTCACAGCATGGTGCGGGAGTTCGCGGCAGTGTGGTTTGCTCTGGGGAGGATTCGGGTGGCCCGCGGATCGACGATTCGGCTCCATTCGGACTGCTCTCCGGTGGTTCATTGCCTGTACCGCGGGGGTTCGATGCGGCCCTTGTCTCTTTGGGGTTGGCTGCTTCGGGTGACTCGTCTGCTGAGTTCTCGGGGTTTGGCTCTCCTGGCAGTTCACGTACAAGGCGTGTCCAACGTCTTGGTCGACACCCTGTCTCGCTTCGTTCCCCTCTCCACGGAGTGGACGGTCGACGACGAGTCCTTCCGTTGACTTTGCCAGATGTTCGGGCGCCCCGAGGTGGACCTCTTCGCGTCGGCGTGGTCACGGCGTCTTCCCGTTTATGCGGCGCCCTTCCCCGATCGCGAGGCCGTCGGGGTCGATGCCTTTCGGCTAGACTGGTCGAGGTGGGGGTTCCTGTACCTCTTTCCCCCAGTTCGGCTGTTGCTCCAAGTCCTGACTCGCTTAGAGACTTACCAGGGGAGAGTTGTCCTTCTGGCCCCTTGGTGGCCGGCCCAGCCTTGGTTTCAGGCGCTGGTTGCTCGGTGTCCGAACCCAAGGGTTTTCCCGCGGCTCCGCCTCTTTCAGCAGATCGGGCCGGTACGTCACGTGGCTGGTTCGATCTTCTCCTCGAGTCTTCGCGTATGGTTTTTTTGACTCGAGTCTATCATCATCTCTATGGTGATCAGGTGGCCTCCTTGTTGGTGTCCCACCTGAGGGCTTCTTCTCGGCGGCAGTATGAAGTTTCCTGGCGGTCCTTCCGTTTCTTTTTGCGTCTTCGTCGTGTTAGTTCCTTATCGTGCGGCGCTGGCGGAGCCGCTTCAGCTTGCTTTCGGTATCGATGTTAAGTCTGCGCCGTTTCACAAGCTGTATCGTGCATTGTTTCACCTCCGGCCTGCTCATGCGTCGCCTGAGCCGTCCTGGTCTATAGACAGAGTGCTCGCTTTCCTTTTGTCTCCTCGTTTCGTTGTGGCCCCTTCGGTCCAGGATTGTTTTTCCAAGGCACTTTTCTTGTTGGCTTTGGCCTCTGGGGGTCGGGTAGGGGAGCTTCATGCTCTCCTCCAGCACAGGGGTTTCTGCTCATTTGGTCGTGGTGATTGTTTTGTTCATTTGCAGCCGTCTCCTTCTTTTCTGGCGAAGAATGAGACTGCTGCGTTCCGAAGGGGTCCATGGGTGGTTGATGCTTGGTTGGTCAGGCCGGGGGTGCATCATGTTTTGTGTCCGGTTGCGGCGCTTCGCCGTTATTTGCGCGCCACAGCTTCTGTGTCCGGGGACGTGCTGTGGGTTGATCCGGTTTCCCTTCTTCCCTGTTCGCGGGTTCGAGTCTCCCAGGTCGTCTGCAGGGTTATTAAGTCCAGCCAGCCTGCGGTCTATCCCCGTGCCCATGACGTTCGTAAGTTCGCGGCTCTTGCTGCCGTCTTTGGGAATATGTCTTGGTCTGATATTCGGGCGCGGGGATTTTGGCGGTCGAACAGGGTCCTGGCTGCTTGTTACCTTGTGAATGTCCCTGGGCCTCGTCGGGCCTGTGTTGCTTTGGGTCGGCGGTTGCAGCCAGTTGTCTCGGCTTCGAGTTGAGGAGTGAGCGACGACCGCCTCCCGGGTAAGTCCCTCTTTTTTCTGTCTGTGGGTAGTTAGCTCAGGGGAGCCGACGGGGCTCCCCCCCAGAAAACCAGCGTTGAATGTAATGAAACGCCATTTTCTGGGTGAGTCCCGGAGGCTCCCCGGAATCCCTCCCTCCCTCCGGTCGGCGTTTTTTCGCGTTTTTGACATCCAGCCTCAAGAACTGAGGTGTGGGTAGCCGGCGTGGGGGGTCTGGGGCTCCCCCTTACCCCTCCCGGGGAGGGGGGAGCTGCGCAGACAGCGGCGTGGCGGTGTGAGACGTCACACTAGTTTGCTTGTTTTCTGTTGGGGAGTTCTATCCACTAGTTCGGTTTTGGGTAGCAATTTTAACCAGAATAGGGGTTTGTTTTGAGGCGCTTACCTTTCTGGGTGCCTGTTCCGGTCGATGGCAGACATAGAATGCTTCCAACCACACGGGGGCTTCTATAGGCCATTGCTCCCCTTGCCTCTCTGAGGGGGCCCGGTTCTGGCTGTGGTCCCCGGTAGGCCTAAGAACTCCATACACATGACTGATGCCAAAGTCTGACATTAGCATATCAGCCTGGGATAGCTCCGGGGAGCCTCCGGGACTCACCCAGAAAATGGCGTTTCATTACATTCAACGCTGGTTTTTTGTGTATGTTATCTTGCTTTGTGACTAATATAAATCACTTCAAAATTCATTAGTCAGATTTTAATTTATTTTAGCTAGACTTTGACATTTATATAAGCTAGCATTAGAAAATCTTATAAGTCTAGCCTAAATACAGTATATTGGTCCAAGTATGGCATTTATATTTTCACAAGTCAGACACATTTATATTTGTCTTTCCTATATCCAGTAGTTATGTTAGCATTAATTTTGTATTTATATATATCAGAGTCAAAAGTATGTATTGTATTATTGTTGTCTAACTTCAGCAGTTTGGCTATATTAACCTGACTGATATTTATACTATTCTGAATCAGGGCAATTATATTAACTTGAATCTTGTATTTTTTAAACCAATATTTTGCAATTATATTGTTGTGACTCCAGAATTTTTATTATACGTCATGTGGAGTATTTCATTCAAGGTAATTTAGTCTAGGTTTAATTACTGCTAGTACTAGGTGTATATGCTTGAATCTGACTTTTTTTATTCAAAAGAATGACTGCTCTTGAGTATAAGTATTGTGTAATTATTATCAGGTAAGTAGCCTATGTTGTTTTGATTGGTCAATTAATTTCATCTGCTGATGGATGTGAATTATGTGTAATTGTGTTTATTTTGGTTTTATCATTAGTTTATATTATTTATAGATAGAATGTGGTGTAATAATTGGTTATCTTGAGATTATCTTGAGATGATTTCGGGGCTTTAGTGTCCCCGCGACCCAGTCCTCGACCAGGCCTCCACCCCAAGGAAGCAGCCTGTAGCAGCTGTCAAATTCCCAGGTACCTATTTACTGCTAGGTAACAGGGACATCAGGGTGGAAGAAACATTTTTCCCATTTGTCTCTGCCTCCACCGGGGGATCGAACCTGGAACCTCAGGACTACGAATCCTATATAAGTTATATAGAACTTACTTGACAATTCTCTTAATATACAATGTCAACATCCACTCACTGTAACAAGGAGCATTATAGAATTTACTTGAGAATTGTCTCTACATACAAAATCTCTGTTCATTCACTGAAACTGTAAGTACTCGCCTAGTTGTGCAGGCAGGTGTTGAACTTTGGCCCCACCAATGTTGGTGGGACCTCTGTGGACCCACCTCTCAACCATCATTCACCTGATGTACAGGGTTATAGAACTTATTTGAAAATTGTGTCAACATACAAGGTCATCATCCATTCACTGTAATTTGAAGTGTTACAGACCTTACTTAATAGTTGTCTCTTCATACAAGGTCAATGTTCACTCAATGTAACTAAAATTGTTCTCCTAATTATTACATAAATGAGCTTCATATAACATTGTTTATTTATCTTTTGAGGTGTGAAGGTAAAGCGTTGGTGTTCGGCTGTTTCAAAAGCTGGGGGCAGGGCCTCGTCACATAACAAAAAAAAGAGAAGTTTGTCCTTTTGTCTGTGGTAAGGTAATGGGAAGACACACAAAACACAAAGTATAAACAATGAAATTTTAATTACTCTAGAAAACAAGATATGAATAAAGACAATCTCGTAAAATTCAAAACAAGTCAACAAACAAAACATGAATAATTACTGGCAGTGAAAAGGTTACTCTAAGACAAGTAAGTGCAAGTAAAATAAATCAGTGAGGTGCTGAGAATACTGGCTTCAAGCTGCCACCTCCCTTAGTACACGACAGCCAGAGCTTTAGTCTACTATAGAGAGATGTCAACTCCAAGGAGCACAGGGATATTCTGAGGAGACGGCGTGCTGCTGGCCCAGACATCGACTCATGTAGTGGCGTGAGTGCAGGTGCGGCGAGACACCAGCCAATCAGCAACAGGCAGGCGGAGAATGAGCAGTTTGCTGGTTGACGGCGGGCGGTAGCCGGTGTGTCGGGTTGTGCATGGTACGCTTTGCTTCCTGGGCAAAACGTTTGGCGATACTGGTGACGTATCTTCAATATAGTATCTTGTACTTGAAAGACGTAAATATGTAGGGAAGAGCAGGCTCAATCTCTCTTGAAAGAGATTATCGTCACAACTCTCCCCCGAAGCCTGCGGTTCTGGAAGAAGTACGTCTTCATGTGGTAGAGTGATAGTTGGAGTTGCTTCTACTTCATAGACTCTGGAGAAGGCGTCGGCTATGATGTAGTCAGAACCCTTGATATAGCGGATCTCCAGGTTGAAATCTTTCAGATATAAAGCCCATCGTAGAAGACGTTGGTTATTGAATTGGGCTTTATGTAAGAAGCGGAGAGGATTGTGGTCTGAGAAGATGGTGGTAGACCTGGCACCTTGTAGGTATGGAGCAAAGTGCTGGAGATTCAGGACGATGGAGAGTAGCTCCTTCTCGATAGTGCTGTAGTTCCTCTGGTGGGGTTTCAACTTGTATCTGTAGTAGCTGACAGGTAGAACCTCCTCGCCTCGTTGCTGCATCAGGACACCCCCGATGCCGGTACCACTGGCGTCGACATGAAGGACGAAAGGCTTGGTGATATCTGGCGAGGCGAGAATAGGATTAGAACAGAGGAGGAATTTGAGTTGTTTGAAAGCAACGGTTTGCTGCATGGTCCAATTATACCGTTGCTTGGGACTGGTTAAAGTAATTAATGGTGTTGCTACCGTACTAAAATTCTTCACAAACCTACGGTAGTAGGAGGCAAGACCAAGGAAGCGCAGGAGCTGCTTCCTGGTGGTAGGCTGTGGATAATGCTGGATGACTTGAGTGTGTGTGTTTTCGGAGCTAGGCTGCCACTCCCTATTACATGACCCAGATAACGCACTTTACCTTTGGCGAAGGTGGACTTGCCCAGGTTGATGGTGAGGCCGGCTGTCAGGAGCTTGGCGAACAGTCGTTGCAGCTGGAGCAGATGTTCGCTCCAGGTGTTAGATGCTATGACGATATCATCCAAATAGGCGTAGGTGTTATCCAAGTCCTGGATGACGTGGTTGGCAGCTCTCTGAAAGGTGGCCGGGGCATTACATAGTCCGAAGGAAGGCGTTCATACCTGAAAAGTCCAAAGGGAGTGATAAAGGCAGACGTTTCTTTGGCTCGCTCTGTTAGACACACTTGATAATACCCCTTGAGCAAGTCCACTTGGGACAAGTACTGGGCATTACCAATGGCGTCAAGGATGTCATCTATCCGTGGCAAGGGGTATGCATCCTTGACAGTCACATTATTTAACTTACAGTAGTCTGTACAAAGTCTCACCTTACCTTGGGGTTTTGGCACCAAGATACAGGGTGAGGCCCAGGGGGACTCACAAGGTGTAGCCAGTCCATGATCCAAGAGGTACTGCACCTCAGCACGCATGACTTCCTTCTTGCTAGGGCTGATTCGGTAGAAGGGTTGACGAATCGACCGGGTGTCAGGGAGCAGTTGGATGTCGTGCTGGGTAACATTACACTCTTGGGGGTCATCTCGGAACAACTCCTGATGTTCTTTGAAGATCTTGTTGAGAGGTGCACTATGATTGTCCTGAAAATAATTGTGAAGATCAGTTAGGATTTCCGAATTGGAAAGCGCTGACTCCGTGTCAGTGCTTTCGGGAGGAGAAGCAGGGAAGGTCTCACTGTGGATGTATGGCTCTTTAAAGGAAGAATATGTTATCATTACAGTGGGAGGAGTACCGTTATATAGCTTCAGGAGGTTGACGTGGCACAACTGGGTCTTCCGCCGCCTATCTGGAGTCTCTAGAACGTAGTTGTGGTTGTTTCTGCACTCCTTGATGCGGTAGGGTCCTGAAAACCTGTTTTGCAAAGGAGAACCTGGGATAGGGAAATAGGCAAGCACGAAGTGTCCCGGTTTAAATTTCCTTACTTTGCTGGTCTGGTCATAATGAGTCTTCATCCTCTCCTGTGCTTTCAATAGATTATCTTTGGCAAAACTGTGTACCCTCTCTAGAATGTGTTGTAGGTTTTGAAGAAACTGGGGCACATTCTGATGCTCACTGAAGGTGGCATCACGTAGAGAGTCTTTGAAAGCTTTGAGAGGAGTACGGCACTTACGTCCGTAGAGCATCTCATAAGGAGATACTCCTAGAGACTCATTGGGAAGACTTCTATAGATACACATAATTAGATCAATTTGCTTATCCCAATCCCTAGAGGTTTCATTACAAAACTTCTTCAGGAGTGCTTTAATAATCTGATGACTACGCTCAAGAGAACCTTGTGAAGCAGGATGATAGGGGCTGGACAATACCTGTTTGATGTTGAACTCTTCCAGTGTCCTCTTGAAGAAATCGCTGGTGAAGTTGGTGCCACAGTCACTCTGAACCTCCCTTGGAAATCCATACTGGGTGAAGATCTTCAATAAGTGTTTCACAACCGTAGCAGCCGTAATGTTCTTTACTGGAACTGCTATGGGGAATCTGGTGGTAGGACACAGGATGGTTAGGATATAGGCGTTACCTGAACTGGTCCGAGGTAAAGGACCAACACAGTCTATAATAAGTCTGTGGAAAGGTTCCGCAGGCACCTGTATGGGAGTCAGTGGTGCTCTGGGGATAGAGATGTTCGGTTTACCTGCCATCTGACATGTATGACACTGTTTGACGTACTGTTTGACGCTATTTACCATACCTGGCCAGTAGTAGTCTTGACGGATTCCATGGTAGGTCTTGTTAAATCCGTAGTGTGAGAGTGCTCCGTGGGCCGCAGGCTGGCAGTAATCACTAGTTGTTCGACGTTGGCCCAATTAAAATCGTCCTCCTCCTTCAGTTTACTGGGTCTATATCTGCGGTAGAGCAACTCGTTCTCTAGGAAGAACCCAGGAATACTGTCAGGTTGAGTCTCAGCCTGGAAAAATAATGGTGTCAAGGTAAGATCTTCTCTCTGTAACTTACGGAACTCCAACTTGGTCAGATTCGGGGGTAGTTTCTGAGGGTCTTGAGGGACAGCGGTAGCAGTAGAGTCAGCTGGCTGTGGTCGTGCAGCTTATGCTCGGGTGGTCACTAAAACCGGAGGAGAAACTTCATCACTCTCTTGAACCTTTGCTGGAACATACTCAAAGATGGGATTATCCATTACAGAGGTACACACCTGGGGTTTGTCCATGACGATCAAGTTGGTTGGTTGCAGATCTTCTGCCAAGTCGTTGCCCAGGAGAAGTTGCACTCCAGGCATGGGAAAAGGCTTTTCCCTGATGGCGACTTGGACTTCTCCGGTCACGAAGGGACAATCCAGGTGGACTCTGGCGAGAGGATAAGGAGTGGTAGCAGTGAGGTCAGTGATGAAGACGGTTTCTCTGGTGTAGGCGATATTGGGCACAGCTGATTTCAAAATAATTGATTGAAGAGCCGCCGTGTCCCTCAAGATCTTCAGTTTGAAACGTCCCTCCGGATTTGAGCCGTTGGTAGAGACAGTTCCAGTATACAGGTGTTTACTGAAGAGAGAAAGATCATTAACATGAACACCAACATTAATCACAGGCTTACCGGACTTAGGAGGAGTTTGTTTGGGTTTAGTGGATTCAGTATTTCCTTTGTATTGAGACTTGCCACATTTATATATGGTATGTCCATAGAGTCTACAATACTTACAGTACAATTGCAAGCCAGCTTGATCGGCACTCACTTTCTCGCAACTGTACCAAGACTTATTACTGGAAGATGGTTCTGGTGTCAGCCGGTGGATGAGGCTGTAAGTGTCAACCGACTTAGCACACTTTAGGTAGTCGGTCTCTTCTTTATCTGCTAAATATAAACGGATAGGAGGCAGCACACGCCTCAAGAATTCTTCAACTAGCATGAGGTTGACGAGTTCTGCAAAAGTAGAGACATGTGCTGCTTCCTGCCATTTCATAAAATATCTCCTTTTGGTATTAGCAAATTCGAGAAAGGTAGTGGTACTTGCCTTCAGGTGGTCACGGAATTTCCTTCGATAACTTTCGGTGGAGAGAAGGTAGGCGTCCAACACTGCTTGTTTCAGAGTCTGGTAGTCATTCTCAGTCGCCAAAGTACTGAGTGTAACTGCAGCTCTACCTGTGAGATGTACTCTGAGAAGGGTTGCCCATTGGTCGGCAGGCCAACTTAGTTGATTAGCAAGGGTCTCAAAGGTGGTGAAAAATACATCAACTTCTGTCTCCACGAATGGTGGCATTTACTTACTTGCATGCGAGATATTGAAACTGGCAGGAAGACTGGCGGTATCTTGCTGGCGTTGAGCGAGGTGTGTAGTTTCCAACGCGAATTCTTGTTGACGACATTCCATAGCCAGAGTTGCTTGTTGTTTGTCATGCTCGCGTTGCATCTCCAATTGGCGTTGTTTTGTTTCAAGCTGTACTCGTTCCCGCTCACGGAGTATTGGAATCTCACGTTCTTGTTCTTCTTTCTTCAAGGCAGCTTCTCGTTCTTTTATTTGTAGAGCTTCTTTTTGTATGGCAGCTGCTACCCTTTGCTGTTCTCTTTCGATCTTGGCCAGCTCTAGTTTGAGTTTCAGAGTTGCCAAATTAGGTTTATCTGCAATAAAGTAAGTTTCGTGAGTTTCAGAGTCTATCTTACCTTTCTCTAAGAGATGATCCAGTAACAGGTTATGTAGTTCATTTTTGTTGGCTTGGTAGGGAACTTCTAGTTGATACTCATGTGCAAGAGTTTGTAATTCAGTCCTCTTGGCACGACTTAAGGTCCCTATTTCACCTGCTGGATCTGCACGGAAAGCTTGGAGACGAAACATGGTGAAATTAGCAAATAAATGCACAACGAATATACTGTTGTGATATGGTGAATGTCAGAAACAGGACAACGTGGCAACTGGTACCTATCCTGTGGAATCGTTAACAATTAATGTTAATTTCAAGATGATAAATGATTAATAAATCAAGGTCGCAGGAAATCTTGTACCCGGTACTCAATGTAAGAGGATAAGGGAAAGAAAATCCTACTGAATAAGCGAAACTGAGTTTCTAAAACAAATGGAACAGTTAATTGCCTCAAAAGTGAATTAGGTAGTCCAAGAATGTAGGCATACCTTGCCGAGTCTCTATAGGACATAAGCAAGTTTTTCCCACTGAAATTAAATATGATACTTATAGAATAAGCGAACTTTTGTGCTCTGAAAAAGATGGCTAATTCCCTACCAATGTAAATATCATCATCTCTGACCGACGTGTAGGGGTGCGAGGTGTCAACTGGTGACGAGAACTGCTGCTGAGGTCCCAATTCAGCAACTAAAGTTCGTGCGAGAGGAACTAAGGCCCTCTTTATCCTCCTACCGTCGGATTGCAGAAAATTAGGTGCACTTGACCCGGGAACAGACCACAGTACCAGGGTACCAATATGATGATCTGCCGAAAATATGAGAAATATCCTAGGGACGAAAGATGGTAAACACGAGTAATAACACGGAGGGAGAGATGACCAATTAAGAGAATGACTGAGGCCTACAGTCACCACGTAATCCAAAGTTGTCTCACCTTCACCATATGCTACTCTCCGAATGCACAATACACACAGCCCCATATGAAAATAAAAGAACACTGTTTCCCAAAACGGTGGGTTTTCTGAGTGGAAGAGAACGTATGTCTGGAAGCTGACTTTAACCGCCCCAAGCTGTGCGCGCACTGACCCGAGCTAGGTTATATAAACCGGGACGGAGACGGCGTGGGCCCCCTTCCCAAGCCAGCAGCTGCTCTTACATAACGACTCACTGCTGCTCAGCGAGTCGTAAACACAGAAGTTTAGCCCGCTCAACTGTCCCCCCAGCATGGACCCTACACCAGTTTCTATCGACAACGACTCGGAGCGACCCGTCAGGGACGTCCTGCCCTTCTCAACATTTAAGGTAGTGTTTGTGTTGGCGCGCCGGACCAGTGTTTGTCTCTGTGTTGGCGCGCGCGCCCTGACCCACGCCTGCTGGTTCAGCCTTGGTGACCAAATGCAGGTGCAGTGGTCCTAGAGGGGGAGGTGACCCTCGGTGTTATGGGGCACTGGTTTTACTCCAGTAGGTGGCTGTTATTTGAAGCACAATCGGGAGGAGATAACCAAGATAACCTCAAGAGGAGGCCTGTACACCCACCCCCACCTTCCCCATCTGCTCAGCCCTGTACCTTAAGCTCCCTCACCCAGTCGACGTGAGGTATGCTGCTTGGGTGACTTCTGTTGTGCCGTTATTTGTTATTTACGTTCTTTATATAAGTCCTTCTTTATAGTCTGACTGTTAGTCATGGCGTGTTTCCTCACGCTACAATATTTACTGTAATTTTACCTTTGCTTTCGCCCCATGCCTATGTTTATATTAGGTAGTGCTGTTATTGTTGTTCCAGGACATTTATTGCTCAAGCCAGCTCCTATTTAGTGCTGTTGCTTTACCCTACTCTAAACACTGGCTATTAGGTTAGGCTAGTGCTAGGTTAGGCTAGCTGCTGTCTCTCAGGCCTCGGGCCCCTAGCTTCAAGTTTTCATGGACTTGTATTTTTCATAAGTCTCCTTAATTTATTAATGAATTTAATGGTGTCAAGCTGCATGTTTTTCTTTTGCACGGTTTACATTTAGGTTTGTTTTACCTTTTGGTCATTGCCTATAAGTTAGTAGGTAAATAATAAATAATAATAAATATAAATAAATATGTTTATTCAGGTAAGGTACATACATACAAGTGATGTTACATTAATGGATTGATATATAGATAGAGCTAGTACATACAATTCCTAAAGCCACTATTACGCAATGCGTTTCGGGCAAGAAAAACATTAATATCTAGAACTTAATACTAATTGAGCATAAAGAATAAAAAGTGTTGAAAACAAAAACAAATAAAGATAAAAAAAAGGGGGAACATGACTGAAAAAGCAGCACAAATACAATAGGTTGACAAACAGTGTTGATTAAAAAATAATAATAATAATAAAATAACAGACATGGGTTGACAATAAAGGAGTGAGGTGGGTTACAGGGAATTTATTAGGTAGTGTTTAGTTTTTATCTTAAACTGGTTGAGAGAGGTACAGTCTTTAACATGGTTGGGAAGGTCATTCCACATTCTGGGTCCCTTGATTTGTAGAGCATTTCTGGTTTGATTAAGCCGTACTCTAGGAATATCAAAACTGTATTTATTCCTGGTGTGGTGCTCATGGGTTCTGTTACAACCTTCAATGAAGCTTTTGAGGTCAGGATTGGCATTACAGTTCAGCGTTTTATATATGTATAATACACAAGAGAGAATGTGCAGTGACTTAATATCTAACATATTCAGAGATTTGAGTAAGGGTACCGAGTGATGTCTGGGGCCAGAGTTGGATATTGTCCTAATAGCAGCTTTGTGTTGGGTAATAAGAGGACGTAAATGATTTTGGGTAGTAGAACCCCAAGCACAAATACCATAGTTGAGGTATGGATAGATGAGGGAGTAATAGAGAGTAACCAGGGCAGGGCGGGGTACATAATATCTGATCTTAGAAAGAATGCCAACAGTTTTTGAAACTTTTTTTGATATATTTAGAATGTGACCCTGGAAATTCAGCTTGTGGTCGATGAGAACGCCAAGGAATTTGCCATCTAATTTGTTACAAATTTGGGTATTGTTTATTTTGAGATTTATCTGATTAGAGGATTTATTGCCAAACAGAATATAAAACGTTTTGTCAATGTTAAGGGTGAGTTTGTTGGCAGTTAGCCAAAGATGGACTTTCTCTAGCTCAGTATTTACTGTGGCATTTAGAGCAAGGGGGTCAGGACTGGAGTAAATGAAGGTTGTGTCGTCAGCAAATAGAATTGGTTTGAGGTGTTGGGAGGCATTTGGAAGGTCATTAATGTAGATGAGAAAGAGGAGAGGGCCAAGTATGCTGCCCTGAGGAACACCAATGTTGATGGGTAGGGTGGGAGAAATTGTATTATTCACAGAAACATACTGGAGCCTGTCAGTAAGATAAGATTTGAGGTATTGCAGGGAGTGTCCTCTGACAGGCTAGTTGCAGTGTCACAGGCCTCTGGCCCCTAGCTTTGTTTTCATGGACTTGTTTTCCATAAATTTCCTTAATTTATTAATGATTTTTATGCAGTGTCAGGCTGTATGTTCTCTTTAGCTGGTTTTACATTTATGTTTGTTTAACTTTTGCTATTGCCTTTAAGTTATTAGGTAAAGTTAGCTAGGTTAGGCTAGCTGCAGTGTCACAGGCCTCTGGCCCCTAGCTTTGTTTTTATGGACTTGTTTTTCCATAAGTTTCCTTAATTTATTAATGAATTTTATGCAGTGTCAAGCTGCGTGTTTCTTTGCTGGCTTTACATTTAGGTTTGTTTATCCTCTGCTTTGCCTTTAAGTTATTATGTAAAGTCAGCTAGGATGTGATAGTTGTAGGGATCGGGCCCTTGCCTCTTGCTTTAAGTTTATTCTGGCCCTGCATTTACGTTTAGTTTCCTCAGCAAATTTCCCGCATTTTACATCGCCCTTGCTTACCCAGACGTTTTCGTCTGGCCGGTGTAGCCCGGTACAATTGTTCCCAGACGTTTCGTCTGGCTGGTATAGCCGGCACGTTCGTACCCAGACGTTTTCGTCTGGCCGGTGTAGCCCGGTACATTTGTTCCCAGACGTTTCGTCCGGCTGGTATAGCCGGCACGTTCGTACCCAGACGTTTTCGTCTGGCCGGTGTAGCCCGGTACATTTGTTCCCAGACGTTTCATCCGGCTGGTATAGCCGGCACGTTCGTACCCAGACGTTTTCGTCTGGCCGGTGTAGCCCGGTACATTTGTTCCCAGACGTTTCGTCCGGCTGGTATAGCCGGCACGTCCGTACCCAGACGTTTTCGTCTGGCCGGTGTAGCCCGGTACGTCAATTCCACCACGTTTCATTCGATCGCTGTAGCACAGTACTCCCGTGTTTTCCTTGGTTGCATGTACCAGATGTTGGTCTGCCTGGAGTGCCCGGTTATGCGGCCCTCTTCACCATCCCAAGTTTTCAGCGTCCAGCCTAATGCCTGGCCGTGCGGTCTGCCGCTTGTGCGACTTTAAATCAATTAAAATGTTTATTTAGGTAAGGTACATACATACAAGAGATTTTACAAAGAGTGATGGATTTAATTCTAATTATTGCGGTCATTTATTATTTAATTCTGATCTTCAATTTATTACATGCCTTTATTTAGACTTTCAGCTTGATTAGTTTAATTACGCGGCAAATTTAGGAAATTTATAGCATTGCTTACACCTCTTGCCTTTAAAAAAAAAAAAAAAAAAAAAATATATATATATTTTCGTAAAAGAATTCGTATTTTCATGTCAATTTAGTGAACGGGAGCCCGCGCTCCTGTATTGGTGATTTATGTTCCCCCATCATTAACTATACCCTTACTCAAATAACTTGCTATATTCTTAGTCTTTCAGTCATGACGCGTATTAAGACTTGCCTCATTTATTCCTCAAGTTATTCCTCAATTTAGCATTGAGCAAGCCTCCGGCTTTAGATTATTCCTGCACTTGATTTATGAGTCAATTACCCTCAGCAATTTGTTACTGCAATTTATGCATTGCGTTTGCTCCACGTTTTATTTAACTTTTGTGCCGCAATTATGTATGTGTAACTGCCGCTTTTGTCATTGAGTTTTAAGTTAAGTCAGCTAGGACGAGCTAGTTAGGTTATACTATGGGGTCTTTCAGTCACGACGTGTATTAAAGACTTTCAGTTTATTCCTCAAGTTAGTCGGAAGGTACTGCGGCTTCCCAGCCGACGTCCTTCCTATGACGAGTTAAGCCGGCGATGTTTTCAGTTTTATATTTATTTGGTCATATAAATAGGTGGCCTCCCAGGCCGCTGGTTTCTCCAGACGTGTTGTCTGCACGGCGTAGCCCGGATGTCACTGCGGCCTCCCAGGCCGCTGCATGGTTTATCCAGACGTGTTAATTGTCTGCCCGGTGTAGCCCGGATGTCACAGCAGCCTCCTAGGCTGCTGGTCGCGAAGTTCCAGCTGAAGCCTTCCAGCCGATGTGTCTTTTTTTTCACTCTTTTTCGTTAATGTATTTGGTTGTATTTACCTCTGCTCAAAGTGTTAATCCCGTTTCTCTAACGAGTTATAGTCCAGCTTTATTTTGAGCATACTTTGTTTTGCAATTTAATTATTTATAATTAGTTATAATTAATTATAGTTATAATTGGTTTATAATTTTATTATTTACACCATTTATTTACGATTATTCATATAATAATTTATTACATTGTTATAGGCTTTTCCAACGACGTCGTCCCAGCCGGTGTTGTTCCTGCAGAGGAGCAGAGGTGGCTCGGCCGTAGCTGTTGCAGCGGGCGCCCTCACAGATTCAGCTAGTTTCAGCAGACGATGTTACAGCTACTAACGCCCCAGTTCCATCTTAGGCTTCCCGGCAGCCGATGCTTCAGTCATGAACCTCCAGCTGAAGCGTTCCACCCGACGTTGCGCCCATCAATTTAACACTCAGTTTTGTAATTTCTGATCAGGGGGAGAAAGATACTGGCAGTATGGGGCGTTAAAGTTTATTGAAGATTAAATTCTGCAGAACATGTAAATATAGAAAGTAAGAATTAACAGTAACAATTCCAAGTCCGAGGACTAGATTTAACATAAAAGGTACACCCGTAGTAATTATGAGACCTTAGCCTATAGTGACATGGAAACTAATTCTGCAGAAACGTAAAGCTTAACTGTTACTAGAATTAAGGCCGAATGCAAATGTGAGTAATTATATAACACTAGGATATAACAGGCAGGACACAAAGAGTAACTAATAAGTGAGAGACCACATAACACATAATGTACCCGACCAAGAGGCCGGAAAGACCTAATGAATAAGGAGAAGGGGGTGACTAAAAGTAGGGCTTACTAGCACCTAGACTCGGCAAAGTATTAGCTGCGGACAGCGGGACACTTGGGGACCGGCGCTGCACCCCCCTTCCCACATGCAGTGGGGAGACAATCGGGACAACTGTGCAAAGCATGACGGGTGTACAAAAGCAGCCGCTTGCAAAGGGGGGGAGGGTGGGGTTTTGCGAGGGCAGCGGCGAGGGCAGGCGGAGTGAGGGCAGAGCCCCATTGTGCGCCCGTATTTATACGGCCCCAAACTGCCCGCGCAACGCCGCGGGACGCGCTGCGCAATTGTTTCTTTCTCCCCCGCCAGAAACATCCCCGCTTGCGATCAAGCAGTGACCATTTCTCGCTTTCCCAGCTTCATTAATTGTTCCCGTTATTTCTAGGACAGTTATATTCCAGTCTTTAGCCTAAATTGTCTTGCAGCTGGCCCTCTACTTACCACTAAGGTCTTCCCTGGTGGCCAGTTGCCGCTATTTTCCTCCCTTTATCAGATGTTGATGCTCCAGCTGTCGATGTCCAGCTGCAGGTGCCCAGCCCCGATGTTCCAGCCGCTGATGGCAGGATTTTGCAGTTCAACATTCGGCAACGGTCGTTAAGTTGATCCATTATTTTGCACAATTTTGACTATTGGTGTTTGTGTTATACACGCTACGTTAATGTGGGTTTAAGGTCCAGGTACTACCCACGTGCATAATTCTTTAACTTATAAAAAATCCCGTGCTTATTGTATTTGAGTTATTAACTAAGCCAGCTAGGTTGTGCTAGTTGCCGTGTCGCAGGCCTCTTGCCTCTTGCTTCAGTTTCCCTGGCTTCGCATTTTCCACTAGCCTACTCACTTTATTCCCGCTCAGGATGCTTTGTTTTATTGCACGTGTCTTTTACTGTGTTTACAGTATGTTTGTTTAACTTTTGCTTTGCCTTAAGTTATTAAGTAAAGTCAGTTAGGACGTGCTAGTCACGGTGTTACGGGCCCTTGTCTCCTGCTTTAAGTTTCAGGCCCTGCATTTATGTTTAGTTTCCTCTGTAAATTATTACTGTTATTACGGGTAGCCTTGCGGCATATTTGTTGTTTCTCCTGGTTACGTTATGTGGTTTATCAATTACGGCCTAAATGTTTACATTTACCCTATCACAGTTTAATTCAATTGATGCCCTCCCAACACCAGCTGCAGGTTTTACTTCCCGGTGGAATTTTATGCTTGTTCGCTCGACTTTAAGTTGTTAGGTAAGGCCAGTTAGGCCGAGCGAGTGGCTACTCGCCGTCTCGGTTATCTCTACCTTAAGCTTTGACGCCCTGGCGTCGTGCGGTACGCCGTTTTGGTGATTTATAATTTATATTATTTGTGAACAATTTTAAAATATATCTTATGACTGCTAGACTTTCAGTTATGAGTTGTATTACTTCCGCAATTTATAGTATTGCTTTTGCCTCATGCCTAAAAAAAAAAAAAAAAAAAAAAAAAAAAAAAAAAACTACTGCGGCGAGGAAGAGAACGCGAGACGGATATTCCTCTTATCACCATTACAACACACGCAGAGGTGCCGGGTTGCAGCCGCCCAGGGCCTACGTTAATACTATTATCTTCCCTTATTTGCTGGGCTATATGGTAGTATTAATATTATTCCGTATCGTTACTGTCATTCCAGTATTATTTTATTAAAAATATAAATTGTTATTATGGTTTGGCGTTGCTTTCTTAATTTCTTCCATTCTGTGGCACTTGCCGTCATCGGTTATTTACGATATTACATTGTATTCTTACATTGTACGATTATTTACGACATTGTATTCTTAATATTATTCCTAATTACAGTTACTGGATGACGGTTCCCTGCCGTCGATTTCACTTTGCTCCCGTTCTAAAAGATGTAGCCGAAGTTCACGGCGTACTAGCTGCGGCTTGCAGACGCTCATTGACAACACAAGACTACACTCAGCGGCCACTTAAGGCAGACTCCTTGGCTTCTATCCAGCCCTATCACCCGTCTGGAGGCAGAGATGGGATGGAGACCAAGGGTAATGTTCCCCGCTCACATTCTACATCCGCTTAGGACACAAGCATGTTATAGATTTGGCTTTAAGAATTGGTTCTTATTCCATTTTATTGTTTATGTATATATTGCTTTGTTGTATATACCCGTTCTTGGTATATGTATTGTTTATATTCAAGATTTATAGTGTTTCGTATTATCCCTGTTTATATAGTTGCTTTGTGCTTCTTTGCCGTTCTCCTACTGGCTTTCTCCCACCTTTGCTCTTAGCAAAGGTACTTAATTCCCCCTTCCGTTTGCTGGAAGATTCTTAGAATTGTTAGCCCCCTTCATTGCTACAGTATAATTATTCAGAAAACTCTTTATTCATCCAGGATTGTTAATTAAGGAATCTCTTAATTCCTGTGCTGGGCTCCCTCCCCCCGTTTTTCGTCTCCGTATTGATTCAGCTAGGGTTTCCCTCTCGTCTGTGCCCTTGCCTGTCACGATAACACTGCATGCCGCTTCTGCCCACCCTTACTGCCTTATATCTTTCAGCCCGGGGGAGGTGATCTACGCGACAAAAAAAATCGACGCACACTCCGACTGGACCAGGTATCGCTTACATGGTCAGGAATCAACACTCTTCGGATCCTACAAGCGCAGTGCAAGACGCACGCATACCCTAGCCCAGCAAGCGCCCCCCCGCAAGTTCTACCCGGCCCGTGCCCAGTGAACAGGCAACACTTCTTCAGGGCGATTAATTTGCGCCGCCCTCGCAGAGCTAGGCTCGCCTTCAGCCGACCACGCCCTCTTACCTTTAGAATTGACAGGGCCACTCGGCTCTCTTGACGGGCTAGCCATCGGAGTTAACGGCGGGTCCAGCAACCAGCTGGAACACCCAGCTGACTACGTCCGGGACGTTGTTGCACTGCCACTCTGAGGCCTCTTTGCGACCAGCGGGCCTCGCCCTTCGGGGGGGGGGGGGTCCGGCCAGCTGGCCTGCGATGGGGGTGCAGCGCCGGTCCCCAAGTGTCCCGCTGTCCGCAGCTAATCCTTTGCCCAGTCTACGTGCTAGTAAGAGTAAGGAACCCCTTCTCCTTAATCCTTCTCCCGCTGGCCCTCGCGGGATTGGGGGTGCTCCGCCGGAACCCCCAAAGTGATAAGCCTGCAGATAGCTAAGAAATATTCCCATGAATTGTAATTAGTCTAATTAATGCAACTTTCATTTACTACCTATGGATGTAGTTATTAATTGTAATTGATCTCTACTTTATCATTAAGGATTATTCATTATAATTATTCCTTAATACTTTATTGTTATGCACTAGTCAATAATTATTTATCATTCATCCTAATTAGCTATTTGATTCATTAAAAATAATTGCTTATCATTATACTATTTGTTATTATTATTATTTATTATATAATAATAATTTTATTATTTATTAATTTATTATTTATTAATTTATATAATAAATTAATTTATTATATATTAATTTATTATATATTAATTTATTATTTACCATTATAAAATAAACAAGTCCCCAATCTGAGCACGTTTTCTTCCAACCTCAGAAAAATTGAATATTGAAAATAGTGAAAAGTTACTTTACCAAAGCCAAATACGCTTACCACAAATTTACGATCTGGTACCAGTACCTGAGTGAAGCTCCGTGGACAGGCCCCCATGAAATGTTACGGTAAAGCGTTGGTGTTCGGCTGTTTCAAAAGCTGGGGGCAGGGCCTCGTCACATAACAAAAAAAAGAGAAGTTTGTCCTTTTGTCTGTGGTAAGGTAAAGGGAAGACACACAAAACAAAGTATAAACAATGAAATTTTAATTACTCTAGAAAACAAGATATGAATAAAGACAATCTCGGAAAATTCAAAACAAGTCAACAAACAAAACATGAATAATTACTGGCAGTGAAAAGGTTACTCTAAGACAAGTAAATGCAAGTAAAATAAATCAGTGAGGTGCTGAGAATACTGGCTTCAAGCTGCCACCTCCCTTAGTACACGACAGCCAGAGCTTTAGTCTACTATAGAGAGATGTCAACTCCAAGGAGCACAGGGATATTCTGAGGAGACGGCGTGCTGCTGGCCCAGACGTCGACTCATGTAGTGGCGTGAGTACAGGTGCGGCGAGACACCAGCCAATCAGCAACAGGCAGGCGGAGAATGAGCAGTTTGCTGGTTGACGGCGGGCGGTAGCCGGTGTGTCGGGTTGTGCATGGTACGCTTTGCTTCCTGGGCAAAACGTTTGGCGATACTGGTGGACGTATCTTCAATATAGTATCTTGTACTTGAAAGACATAAATATGTAGGGAAGAGCAGGCTCAGTCTCTCTTGAAAGAGATTATCGTCACAGAGGATTCTTCAATATTTCACACCAGCAATTATTCACACTAACAAAGGTTATTTTCTCAGTGAGAATTAGAATGCACACAGACATCAAATCACCATTCACACCATCATAAGCGATTCTCAGACAAGTCAAAGATAACTTTAAACACCAAAAAGTCTCACTCTCTCATTGTGATATATTTACTTATAAAAGATACGCTCTATCATCTTCATGAATTTAAAGTTTCTCTCTTATTTAGATGAGATGATTATGCATTTGATGGGGGATATTTGTTGAAATAATTAGTGCATGGTTTGTAAAACCACACAAACAAGACCACAGAAATGTAAACTGGTGCACACATGGTGTGAAGCATGTGCCATGCCTTTGTGTCATGTCAACTGCTTCAACGACCACCACTGTCTCAAGGACCTCTAAATGTCCAACAATCGTGCAAAAACCTGTACGTATTGGATGAGTGCATGTGTATATTGATTAAAAATCTGAATACATATTACTGTATATATGTTGTAAAAGAAAACATTTGAGTGCACATAAATGTGATACTAATATGCGAGTGTGTATTGATTGGATGCAAATTGTACAGTGGCACCTCGACTTACGATTGCCCTGACTTACGATAATTTTGAGTTACGATGTAAATTTCATCGAAAAATGTGACTCAACATACGATGGTGTCGTCGACTAACAATATTTGTTGGTACACGTTCGGGTCGACCGAGCTCGTGGTTCCCGGTCACGCGGTCCGACCTGCCTCAATTTACTACAGCTGCCTGCTTAGTGACGATCGCGCCTATAAGAAATTCCGCGTTTGTGGTGATTTTTTGCAATTTGAACATTAAAGTAATTATTATACTGTATATCACGCCATGAGTCTCAGGAAAGTCAGTGGTAAGGGTCAACATATGAAAACCCATGTAAGGATGACCATAGAGCAGAAACAAGAGTACAGAATGTCTCTTCCTCAACAATTAAGAAAATGTGTGCAGCATAGGAAGAATTGCAAACCTTTGCTGAAACGACTCACCCAAATCAAGCTGCAGTAGGTCGTTGCTTTAACCTATTCAATGACACTGTGATGCATCATTACAGACAAATGTTTAAATGAAGGTAAAAACAAATGTCTCTTGACAAATTTGTAGTGAGACAAACAAGCACTGAACCACAACCAGGTCCTAGTGGTATTCAGGCAAAATGTAGGAGAGAGAGTATTCCAGAGAAAACATCACTGCCTGATGTGATAATGGAAGGGGACTCCCCTTCCAAACAGTAACAACTCTCCTCCTCCCGTCTCATCACCATCTTCCATACGCCACCAAGAGCCCTCCATAAAGGTAAGATAAACTTAGGTACTGTATTGTAGTTAGAAAAAAACATTGTATTCAGTATAAAACGTATTTGTATGTTAATATTTTGGAGGGTGGGGAACGGATTAATTCAATTCCCTTTATTTCTTATGGGGAAAAATCGCTTCGACTTACGATATTTTGAGTTACGATCCGTCTCTAGGAACGGATTAGCATCGTAAGTCGGGGCCCCATTTTATTATAATACAACATCAAGTGACATTATATGGAACAATATTAGTGAAAAAAAATTGTGGTAAAATACGCCTAGACACTAAATAATGCCTCAAAAATAAATTCATGATAACTCTGGCTGTTTGAAGGTCATGTGCGACGCCTCAGGGGCGCTCATTGCATGAGCGATCATGTTGCATGTGACATCATCGGCGAACTTCTCGGCTCATTTATGTCATTGGTAAGTACAATTAAATTTTTTGTAATTTTTCTCATATTTTCTCATACAACACATAGCCAAAAAAAGTCTCATAAACTGTCAGTATACTCTCTAAAATCAGATATTATGTTCCCCACTCAGCTCTCCTCTCATTATTCTTCTCGCTACTCTTTCTCTATTTTACATACGGTATCTGTGCATGGGGTTAAACTCCTGCAAATGACCAAAAGCTCATTATCATCCAGCAAAAATCTGCTATTAAAACAAATACAATCTCTTGTTTTCAGACAACACACTGCCCCTCTGTTTCTATTCATAAACTTCTATTTTTGTTTATTTTTGTTTATGTATGCTATACACAAACTCCACACATTCTCTAGCGCTATTTACATGTACAAAACCTTGTTCCTAAATACAAACCCTGATCTGAAACTCTTCCTTGACAGATGTAATAGAACCCATACTTACCACACACTATAAATAAATATCTGTTTGATATATCTCTTTGATTTCTTTGATAACGAATTAAAAAGGTGTCCAACCTATGCCTTATTCAAAAGTAAAACAAAAAGTGCCTAATTTCATTAAAGTTTCCGACCTAGTGCTTCAAACTCACAATGTATCATGTACAACCCACTCCCCCAATATATGTGCCTAAGACATGCAACTTCACTATTGTAACCACTGCTATCAACTGTTATGTTGAACACTAACAATTACTGAATAAACATTTATTTATTTATTATTTATTTATTAATTTACTGTTGTAATGTTGAATGCAAATTGGCTACAATATACCTATTATTAATCTTAAAATTATGGTACAATGTACCTATTAATAATTTTCAAATTTTACTTCAATGTACCTATTAATATTCTTCAGATTTTCAACACTGTACCAATTAATATTCTTCAATTTTTGCTACAAATTACCTACCTATAATTATGTTAGATTTAAGGACCTGCCCAAAATGCTGTGTGTGTTAGTGGCTTTGCAAGAATGTAGAAACATCAGTGTTATGTACTCTCACTAACCCAATGTACCTTCTTGTATATAAAAAAAAAAAAAATAAAAAAATAAATGTTCACAGTGCTAGGCATGTAGTGCTGTGTTAGCACAGCATGCTACCATTGTTTGATCCATCTAAGAATCTTGAAACTACTTCTCAATTCCTGTACAAAATACAGGTGTGGAAAAGTTTTAATTTACAGGATTTAGGGACCAGGGGCCGGATTCAGGAAGGTACTTACGAAGGTTTTTCCTCTTAGCTAAGAGCGAATTCCTTCTTAGCGCCTTCGTGGCGGCTAGGTCCGTATTCAAGTAGGTACCCTAAGTGGAAAAACCTTCGTAAGTTCATTCCGGGATTTAAGTGTGGTTTCGACCACTCGTAGCTTTACGTAAACTGGATATAAGTCATTTTTTCTCTACTACATAACACTGGGATCGATTTATGATATTGGAACATGACCAAAATATTATAGCTGGTGAATCTAGTGAAGAGGAATCCTTCGTGTTAGTTATATATGCATTCTCTGCTTGAAACTTGAAGTAAATATGTGTTTGATGATAGTAGAATTAGTTTTATAATAGCAAGATATTATACCAGTAGTTATTAAGTAAATAAACACTGGTGAACATGAAATATGAGAGAAGGTGATGAGCCCTGCCTGATGGGATCATTTACTATCACCAAATGCCCCTGTTCACCTAGTAGTAAGGGTGTACCTTAGCTATACATACCCATTTCGAATTTATTTAGTTTGGTTTTATTTTGAAATTAAATCTGGGTGAGACATAAAATAAAAATATGCTGCACAAATGATGTTAGGTAAGGAGAAGGGTAAAAATGTCACAAACTTTATTCATTGAATACTTAAAGCTATAATTATGACTATATACTGTAGATTATTAAAAAAGAGAGAGGGAAGTAGGGGTCCAAAACCTCTTCCTGTTATACAATTTGGGTGTGGAACAAGTAATTATCAAAAGAAGGCACCATGCCGGGAAGGCTATGTAGCAGTAAGGCAGTGAGGTGAGGCAGCTACTTATTTGAGAAATGCTTATTTTATTTACCTTATAAGCTGAGGCAACTTATTTTATTTGAGGAATACTCAGCTGATTCCTCTACATTTAGCATGGAACAAATTTGTGTCCTTCCTGTTACTCAATTTGGCTGTGTGTAACCAAACTAGAAGTGCTCTACAAATCAAGGGACCCAGAATGTGGAATGACCTCCCGAATCATGTCAAAGGCTGTACCTCTCTCAACCAGTTTAAGAGTTAAACCAAGTACTGCCTAATTAACTCCATGTAACCTAACTTACCTCCTAAATGTCAACCCATGTCTTGCTATTTTTTAAACAACGCTGTTCACCAACATGTACAATTGCTGAGTTATGCTATGCTAACCCCCCTTTTTGTATTTTTTATTCCTTCTTTCAACACAATTTATACCTAATCCCGATTACTAAGTTTTAGTCTGTGTTTTTTCCCCCACACCTTGCCCGAAATGCTATGAGTATTAGTGGCTTTAGGTATTGTATGTACTAGCTCTGTCTATAAATCCAACATTATGTTTGTAAATCAACTGTATGTACTTTTCCTGAATAAAATGTATTTATTATTTATTTTTTAATCAGTAAGTATTAAAAGAAGGCACCAAGCTGGGAAGGCTATGTAGCACCATTGTGTGTAACAATAAACCAAATTTTTTTTAACAAATAATGCACCTGTATGGTAAAACAAATCCTGTCAGCTGTAAAAATATTGATGCAGTTATTTAAATGAAAAATATAATGAAAGAAATATTACTGGTTTATTTTTATCCTATCTTTTTGTACTGTACAGTATATCCAAGGAAGTGAAAAATTGAGACATAATGCACAATTTAATGAATGATTAGCATGGATTAGCAGTTCAAAAGAAATATGACTTGTATTACATATCAACATGAGATCTTAATGATGCATGGTCAACATGATTTAATAAGGATAATACAGTACTGTATTTGTCTTGATTTTTTTTATTAAGAAGATTACGTATACACAGCAATGTGCTGCTACCCTATTCTATATGGAATATTACACAGTGTAGATAAAAAACTAGCTATAAGTTTATCTAATACTCCCATCTCACAGGATGGTTAGACATACTGTACATGGAATCAATTTAGAAAATACCAGCCTCAATACAAAAAACAAATCAACTCTGACTAAACAACTCTAAGCAATTTTCACAAGAGGTAAGCACTGAATCATGGAAACATTATATTATAATTACTCTTACCAGTTTCTACAAAACTCCTCTCAAACAATGTATTTTTAAACATGTTTAGGTATACATAGCAATGTGGTGCTTCCCTATTCTGTATAAAGGACCACACAGTGTAGATAAAAAACCAGCTACAAGCTCACCTCACAGGATGGCCAGTCATACATGGAATTAGGAGAGAACAAAATACTTAATGCTGATCTATTAGCCTCCACTGGCAAAATCTGGGTGCAGCACAAGAATATCTTCCAATATTCCTGAGTGTATGAAGTAATTACAGAGCTCAAAATACCTCATACCATTTGGTATGAAGTCACTGATAACAGGACAATCACAGATATAGTGTTGGAGAGTATGTTCTCTCAAGTAGGACTGAAAACAGATGTTTTTTTTCCAAGAGGGCTATAAACCCATGGAACCGCCTACCCGCTGAAGCCGTAAATGCCAAATTCCAGCTAAAAAATATAATTAAGACAATTGGCGGGCCCTTCAACAAGCCGCCGGCTTTCTGTCCTCTTCGAGGTCACTAGATAGTTAGTGGCCCTTGGGTAAATTCAGTAAATATATACAATAATTGTCAGCGCATCTTCCGAGCAACAAGGACAGCTACACAGTATCTTTTAGAATTACGTAGGTAAACAACAAATGTAACATATTTGTTTACTACAATGTCGGTGCTGGCTGTAGAAGTTGAAAAAACATTGTTTTACTTCGGAATATACTAATTTTATAAGAAAATTCGACGTAAATAGGAGGCAGTAGAGCTGCGATAAGCCAGCGCTAAATCTTCAATATGAAGAATGTTGCTGCTCTCTGATTGGCCAAACGAAACACAGTAGTGACCTCTATCGGCACGCAGGTGAACCAACAATTTTTCTTCCTAAGTATACCTTATTGAATCGCACCTAAGCATCTTCTTAGGGCGCACTTAGGAACCTTCGTAGCAAACCCACTTACGAAGAAATACACAGAGCTTCCTGAATCTAGGTCCAGGATTCTGATAATAGCAGAACTGAGGTGAGAATTAGCGATGTGTGTAGTATGGTGGGAGGAGGAATCTTGGTGAGGGGTGAGGGAGGTGTCTTCAGCTGGCTGGTGTGTAGCGGCCGCTGTTACTGTCTCGACTCACTGTACCAGCTTAGTGGTTCGTTATGCTCAAACAAATGTATATACTGTACTTATATATAATTGTTATAAATAATGGTGTGTGTGGGGCTTCTATGGGGGTCTGGTACTATTAAGAGGTAAGGGTAGTTAGAAGACAGAGTATCAAATATGGGAGAGCTAAAAGGCCCGGCCCCCAAAATAAACTATCCACAGTAGTAATAACTTGCTACTAGACCATATATGTTAGTCTAAGGGTTGATCAATGCCTCACACACTGGAAGAAGGGATACTCTGTAATTCATGTACTTATTTATTAAACCCCTTAACAACCCCCCATATACACTCACACCAATAACAATAATAATAATAACTTTACCACACTATCTTACGTTAAAAGCCTTGGTCCACATAGGCAGGATACAAGGTTTACACTAATAACAAGCTAGGGTAAAGTACTACTGGATAAGCACTGAAGCTGGATGCAGCTTAGGGTAGTGAGACCATGTGGTACCCTAATACAAAACACAACACTTAGGGTTACCCAAAACACTGGCAACTACTACCCCCAGGTCTCACCAATCGTTACTACCAGAGTAGGTACACTTAGAAATCATACAATACTTAACTTAAGGGTACAGGAACTTAAGGTAAGGGAAATAAGTAAGAGGAGAAGGGAGGAGATTAGGGATGCAGCCACAGAGTAGGTCTCGTCCGCATAAACGCCAGCCAGAGAAGAACCTCCTAGAGACCAGCTAGGCCTCCCATGTCGTGGTGCCGGAAGGAGCCTAATTGATCGTGCAGCTAAGCACATTAAAGATCTTCCCCTATGCAACGTATTGTTACTTTACAAATGATTAGAAAGTATTAGTAAGCAAAGTTGGTCCCTATGTTATTATTTAATAATCAACCCCCCAGCTCAGTCTTTAAATGCTCTTTGAGAAACATGAATAGTCTTACGTCTGGCAGGGAAGATACAAACAATTGTCGCTCGTGATGCACTAAACTGTACTACCAGAAAGTTTAATAGCTCAATTTTGACCTCTGGTTTCCACTGGAGAACCCAGGGTCGTAACAATAATGTATGTATATAGTGTAATAACAGCAAAAACAGTATGCTGGCAGAAGTGTTTTGGAGAGGGAGGTGGCATCATCTGCTGGCAGCTGTGTGACTTGTCGTACAGTGTATGATGGCCACTATGCTATTTGGACACCATACCAGCCTAGTTGTATGGTTATGGTGAACAAAACTTGTAGATATTTATATATAACTTGTGTATATCTATATAAATAAAAAATGTAAATGTTCGTTTGTTCAAA
Source organism: Procambarus clarkii (assembly GCF_040958095.1). NCBI lineage: Eukaryota > Metazoa > Arthropoda > Malacostraca > Decapoda > Cambaridae > Procambarus > Procambarus clarkii. The sequence continues at coordinate 10,787,505 of NC_091208.1, read as the reverse complement.
ATCGCTAATCTCTGAAAGTACTTCACCAATTCCTTTGAAATTTTCACACAATGTTCCATTCACATCCGAGCGGGTTTTTATATACATACTTCAGTACTGTATATAGATGTCACGTCTGTAATGGGATTTTTTTTTAAATGTTTTTCATGTGAGGGGAAATCTTCGAAACCTCTTTACCAATTGCTTTTAAATTTTGATACAACGCTGCATTCGAATAGGCACGATTTTTTATATACCTACTATATACATGCTTTACCTGTGTCAGAAAAAAACATACATTTTCTGGGGGGAGCCCCTATGGCTCCCCGGAGCTATCCATGGCTGATATGGATACCCTAACTATTTTGCATCAGTCGATGTGGGTGGAGTTCTAGGCCTACCGGGGACCACGAGCCAGAACCTGGCCCCCTCAGAGAGGCACGGGGAGCAATGGCCCATAGAAATGCACATGTGATTTGGAGCATTCTATATCTGCCATCGACCGGGACAAGCACCCAGAAAGGTAAGCGCCATAAAACAAACCCCTATTCTGGTTAAACAACAAAAATTGACAAACGAGTGGACAGAACTCCCTCAGGAAAACGAACTAGCAAGCATGACGTCACGCGAGCCGCGCCGCATGTCTGCGCAGCTCCCCCCTCCCCGGGAGGGGGAAGGGAGAGCCCCAGACCCCCGCGCCGGCGATCCCCGCCTCAGTTCCTCGGCTGATGGGATCATGCACGGTCGTGTGGCTCCAGCTCCAGTCTTGTCTCAGTGCTTTGACTTGTTTGCAGTGCTGCTCTTACGGTGGTCGTGTGAGCTGGGAGTAGTATTCTCAGGTACTCGGGCTGCATGTGCTTAGGGTCACCTTCCCTGAGTGCCCTGTAAGTACCGCCCTTGGGGCTTGGGGTTGCCTTCCACAAGTCACCTTGGGTCTACCTCTGTTGGCTTTTCGCTGCTTGGTGTTTGGCCGCCCCGAGGGTTTGGGGGTTTCACTCCCTTGTTTACCTTGGGGTAAGTGGTAGTTATCGCACTCGTGGGGCGCAGGGTACTGCGTAGCTCGTTTTCACCTATGACAGCGGCCGGCTCTGTTCCCTCTGGGTACGTTGTCCACTTGTGTGGTTTTTCTTTTATTTTTGCCTGGTAGGGGGGTCTTCCTTGTCCCCCCCCCCCTTATATTAGGTTCGTTCGTGTGGCAGAGCTTCTTGCTCTTCTCAGGCGCAATGGTTTTTGGCTCCTATGGTCGTAGTCATAGGTTTCTTTGTCTGCGGCCGTTCTCCCTTTTTTCTGGCGGATGATATTCCTTGGGTTATTGTCTCGACTTCGTGTTGAGGAGTGATTCACCGACCGCCTCCCGGGTATGTCCCCTTGTTTTCTTAGATAGTCTTTGGTGAGGTAGCTCCAGGGAGCCGTTGGGGCTCCCCCCAGAAAACCAGCGTTGAATGTAATGAAACGCCATTTTCTGGGTGAGTCCCAGAGGCTCCCCGGCACCCTCCCGCCCTCCGGCCGGCGGGTTTTTTTCACGGTTTTGATATCCAGCCTCAGAACTGGGGCGGGTATCGCCGGCGCGGGGGTTTGGGGCTCCCCCTTCCCCCTCCCGGGGAGGGGGGGAGCTGCGCAGACATCCGGCGCGGCTCGCGTGACGTCATGCTTGTCAGTTCGTTTTCCTGGGGAAGTTCTGTCCACTCGTTTGTCGATTTTTGTTGTTTAACCAGAATAGGGGTTTGTTTTGTGGCGCTTACCTTTCTGGGTGCCTGTCCCGGTCGATGGCAGATATAGAATGCTCCAAATCACATGTGCATTTCTATGGGCCATTGCTCCCCGTGCCTCTCTGAGGGGGCCATGTTCTGGCTCGTGGTCCCCGGTAGGCCTAGAACTCCACCCACATCGACTGATGCAAAATAGTTAGGGTATCCATATCAGCCATGGATAGCTCCGGGGAGCCTTCGGGACTCCCCCCAGAAAATGGCGTTTCATTACATTCAACGCTGGTTTTTTGAAAAACGACGCCATCTGCTGCACATAAGAGCAACACATGCTATACTAAATATGTTATGATTCCATTTCAATTTATTTTAGTTTATTTATTTATATACAAGAAGGTACATTGGGTTTGTGAAGATATATAGCATGGTATTTATATTCTTGTAATGCCACTAGTACGTGCAGCATTTCGGGCAGGTTCTTAATCTAACAGATAATTTTAAGTAGGTAAATTCTAGCAGAATTTATAAAATGATATCAGGTACATTGCAAGAAAAAAAATGAGATGAGAGAGATTAGTAGGTATATTCAAGCACATTGGTAGCTCTGATTGATTGCATTGACAGCTTGATTGGTAATTTTAACAAAGATTAATAGGCCCCATGCAGCAAATTGATAGCACATATAACAAGACAGCAATGATCAATTATCACAATGGTAAAGTTGTTTGGATTAGGTACATAAAGCTTGGGAGATTGGGTAGCACTACAGTGTAATTTTAAAGCAACAAGGTAGGAAACCATGAAGATGAAATTGGGTACTTTTTTGTTTTGTTTTTGAATGATGCAAAAGTTGGACAGTGTTTCAATTCATTAAAGAGTGAGTTCCATAGACTACGTCCCTTTATTTGCATAGAGTGTTTACACAAATTAAGTTTGACTAGGGATATCAAAGAGATATTTATTTCTGGTGTGGTGATAATGGGTCCTATTACATCTGTCCAGGGAGAGTTTCAGACGGGGTTTGCATTTAAGAACAGGGTTTTGTAAATGTAGTTGACACAAGAGAATGTGTGGAGGGAGTTAATATTTAGCAAGTTTAGGGATTTAAACAAGGAGGCCTGAGTGTTGTCTTGAAAGCAGAATTTGTTATTAAGAGAGAATTTATTACTAAGGAGAACAGGAATTATATGGCGCTCATTTTGAAACTATCCCAAAGTCGATCGGATAAAAAATGAATTTTATGCAAATATTTTTGTATTGGACGCGAGTGCAGTTCAAGGCTAGGAGCAAGAAAAAAAGTGGATGTGAGCGGTGTCCAAAGAGAGCAATAGTGTTAACATAGAAAAGACCTACTATATCTTATTTGGAAGCAAATCAACAAATGCAATTCTGCTTCAGATAGACAATGTTTAACATCAGTAATAAAAGTGATGGAAAGTTTCTTGGCCTATTCCTAGACAGCCGGGGAGGATTTACTGGGCGCAAATCCTTAACTGTGGCCTCTGTTTAACTCAACAGTAAAATGGGTACTTGGTTATAACAACGATTCTTCGTGGGGGTCGTATTCCAGGGACTTGCCCGAAACGTAGCATACTAGTGGCTGTACAAGAATGTAACCACTCTTATATATATCTAGAAAAAAAGGCTCGACTTCAGCACCCACATACAACACATAGCTAAGAAAGTCTCTAAAACAGTTGGTATACTTTCCAAAATCAGACATTATGTATCTAACTCTGCTCTCATCTCACTATATTATGCACTAATCTATCCCTATCTTAATTATGGTATCTGTGCATGGGGTTCAACCACTGCAAACCACCTCAAGTACATCATCACCCAGCAAAAATCTGCTATCAGAATAATAACAAATTCTGCTTTCAGACAACACTCGGCCCCCCTTGTTTAAATCCCTAAACATACTAAACATAAACTCACCCCACACATTCTCTTGTGTCAATTACATTTACAAAACCCTGTTCTTAAATGCAAACGCTGACATCCTCTGCCTCGATCATTTTGTATATTGTTGGGGTTTCTCCTCTCTATTTTTCTCTACCCCTACTCTGGGGTGAGCTATAGTTATGCTCAAGGTAACTCACCGTAGCCCTGCGGGTCTTCCCTCGATCCTCACGGCGCCACTGCACGCCAGGAGAGTCTCCCAGTCAATCTTAACGGCCTCTTTATTAAGAAAGAGTGAGAACACGACTCGTGCACTTGACTGTCGTGTGCCCTCCCCAACAATTGGGCTCTACGGTTAATCACAAGGTCGCCAACTGGTGTTTTCGGTGGCCAGTAACACCATCAGTGGACTGGAGTATTCAGTGGTAGCCTTGGCAAGGTCACACTCAAAAGATCAGGAATCAGGCAGGTACTTATTGTTATCACTCTATGTTTACCAGTATAATATAGCCACAAGATCAATGGAGGGGATGATAAAAACACAAAGAGAGTTTTGTATTTTACTTAAAATGTATGAAAGATGTCACAAGGCCAAACAATAACAAATAAACCAACTGATCCTGACGCGGCTGGTAATTCCCACGGATATTATACGATCATCGGGGGGCAACATCTCCCCCCTCTCATCAAGTGTCAAAAACCAGCTGATCGCGTGGCCTTTCCGCGCGGAAGCTCTTTGCTTGTTTTCTAGATTCACGCGCGCTGTTTCATTAAATTCTCCAATATTACTATGAACTCGCACACACGATATTGGCTACTACAACACGTATCACTTGGTTACACTGTACTCAGGCTCAAACAGTCTTTTCTACAATCAATGCTGTAATGATTCACTGTAATGGCTTTACATTGTTCTTCACTCAGCAATACATTAAGAACTATTAACACTGGAGTTTTCAGTACTTTCTCTCGTGGGCGATAACGCAATAATTCACCGTACTCGCAAATGATTATTCACTGAATGAACATAGACATATATATGGTATATAAATCAATCATCAATACATGGAAAATAAATAGTTTCTGGGCACATAGCCTAACCTCCAAATACTGGCATAATCTTATATATATTTTACCACTATATGTTCATATCAAAATCTATAGAAAGATATACACAACACAGTAAATTTATCACTGGTTCCTGGTGCCTGTACACACCAATAATCAACATGAATATTACAAGTACTCTTGATAGTACTGTCTAGCACACTGGTGCTTTACCGTGACATGGGTGAGACTTGCTCACGACATATAAAATCTTCAGGCTAGATAATATAGCCAAATAATATAGCTAACTAAAGGGGAATGGGGAGGGAACTAGAAACACCTACTTTACCCTATCCTCCGATGAGAGTCGAGATGTAGCTCCTGGTCCTCGTGTCGGGAACGCCCCCACACTACACGTCGTCGTGTCCTACCAGAGCCTCTCGACGTCCCACCGTTTAGCGCGTCGTCTCCGTGCCTCCTCACTGCAGGTCCGTCCTCCTTCTTAACTTCTTGAAGGTTGGAGTCGGTCTCCTGGCCGTCGTCTTCTCCCAGCAACGGCTGTCGCCTACGTCTCAGCTACAGTCGTTCGGTTTCCCCAAATAGTCCTCTCTTCCTCAGCTACCCAGTGGCTCTGTCAGCCACTACGCTGTCACGAACTGGTGAATTGCCACAGACGTCAACATACGTCACTGCACGGCTTCACTGCTACTGGCACAGTACCTGACTGGAGCACTTGTTGCTCAAATAACCGTCAATTCCCTCTTCTGGTTCAACACATGAACTAGGGAAGACTTCTCAGAGTACTGGCGGACTTCCGGTGACGCGTAAATCCACGGGAGCTGGAATAACTGTCCGACTGACAGGACCACTCGTCGCACGTCCGACCTCTATGACGTGTCGTGTCTGACTGCTGGCGCCAGCCCGGCGCGCTGGCCGGACCCCCTTCCTTCGTGACGTCACTTTTGCCACGGGAGGTTTTCATTGGCTCCCGGTGCCACACTGCTGTCGGTGACCAATCCGGTGCCACTGACGTCACACGGTTTTGGCGGGAGATCAGGGAAGCCAGCGCCATCTTGGCTCCCTAAAGGGCCTAAATCACAGGCCAAAATATCACTATTTCACAAATTTCTCGGCTCTCCGAGAACACTTCACTCTCTCCCATATATCAAATTGTAGCCTGCAACGTAGAGAACGCTTGGGAAAAGCAGACATGACTCTTACTGCAGGCGTGGGAGAATTATAAGGGGGGGAACTCCGTCACAATATGAAGGGTAGTTTCCCCTTAAAAGATATTAACATATGAATTAATATTTATTTTTTTGTTTATATAAATTACACACACACAAACTATATATATATATATATATATATATATATATATATATATATATATATATATATATATATATATATATATATATATATATATATATATATATATATATATATATATATATGTCGTACCTAATAGCCAGAACGCACTTCTCAGCCTACTATTCAAGGCTCGATTTGCCTAATAAGTCAAGTTTTCATGAATTAATGTTTTTTCGTCTACCTAACCTACCTAACCTAACCTAACCTAGCTTTTTTTGGCTACCTAACCTAACCTTACCTATAAATATAGGTTAGGTTAGGTTAGGTAGGGTTGGTTAGGTTCGGTCATATATCTACGTTAATTTTAACTCCAATAAAAAAAAATTGACCTCATACATAGAGAAAAGGGTTGCTTTATCATTTCATAAGAAAAAAATTATAGTAAATATATTAATTCAGGAAAACTTGGCTTATTAGGCAAATCGGGCCTTGAATAGTAGGCTGAGAAGTGAGTTCTGGCTATTAGGTACGACATATATATATATATATATATATATATGTCGTACCTAGTAGCCAGAACTCACTTCTCAGCCTACTATGCAAGGCCCGTTTTGCCTAATAAGCCGAGTTTTCATGAATTAATTGTTTTTCGACTACCTAACCTACCTAACCTAACCTAACCTAACTTTTTCGGCTACCTAACCAAACCTAACCTATAAAGATAGGTTAGGTTAGGTTAGGTAGGGTTGGTTAGGTTCGGTCATATATCTACGTTAATTTTAACTCCAATAAAAAAAATTTGACCTCATACATAATGAAATGGGTAGCTTTATCATTTCATAAGAAAAAAAATAGAAAAAATATATTAATTCGGGAAAACTTGGCTTATTAGGCAAATCGGGCCATGCATAGTAGGCCAAAAAGTGAGTTCTGGCTACTAGGTACGACATATATATATATATATATATATATATATATATATATATATATATATATATATATATATATATATATATATATATATATATGTCGTACCTAGTAGCCAGAACGCACTTCTCGGCCTACTATTCAAGGCCCGATTTGCCTAATAAGCCAAGTTTTCCTGAATTAATATATTTTCTCTAATTTTTTTCTTATGAAATGATAAAGCTACCCATTTCATTATGTGTGAGGTCAATTTTTTTTTATTGGAGTTAAAATTAACGTAGATATATGACCGAACCTAACCAACCCTACCTAACCTAACCTAACCTATCTTTATAGGTTAGGTTAGGTTAGGTAGCAGAAAAAGTTAGGTTAGGTTAGGTTAGGTAGGTTAGGTTGCCGAAAAACAATTAATTCATGAAAACGTGGCTTATTAGGCAAATCAGGCCTTGCATAGTAGGCTGAGAAGTGCGTTCTGGCTACTAGGTACGACATATATATATATATATATATATATATATATATATATATATATATATATATGTATATATATATATATATATATATATATATATATATATATATATATATATATATATATATATATATATATATATATATATATATATATATATGTCGTACCTAGTAGCCAGAACGCACTTTTCAGCCTAATATGCAAGGCATGATTTGCCTAATAAGCCAAGTTTTCATGAATTAATTGTTTTTCGACTACCTAACCTACCTAACCTAACCTAACCTAACTTTTTCGGCTACCTAACCTAACCTAACCAATAAAGATAGGTTAGGTTAGGTAGGGTTGGTTAGGTTCGGTCTTATATCTACGTTAATTTTTACTAAAATACAAAAAAATTGACCTCATACATAATGAAATGGGTAGCTTTATCATTTCATAAGAAAAAAATTAGAGAAAATATATTAATTCATGAAAACTTGGCTTATTAGGCAAATTGGGCCTTGCATAGTAGGCTGAGAAGTGCGTTCTGGCTACTAGGTACGACATATATATATATATATATATATATATATATATATATATATATATATATATATATATATATATATATATATATATATATATATATGCGAACAAGCCTGAATCGTCCCCAGGACTATATGCAACTGAAAACTCACACCCCAGAAGTGACTCGAACCCATACTGCCATGAGCAACGCAACTGGTATGTACAGGACACCTTAATCCACTCGACCATCACGACCGGACAAAAACTGATGGTAGCCGAGGCTATTAGTCCATCAGCCCACCGGCACTCGGATGATAATCTTGGGCGTAGTATATTATCAAATCACCTCATTTTTTGGGGCACACGTGAGGAACACAAATGCGAACAAGCCTGAATGGTCCCCAGGACTATATGCAACTGAAAACCCACACCCCAGAAGTGATTCGAACCCATACTGCCAGGAGCAACGCAACTGGTATGTACAGGACACCTTAATCCACTCGACCATCACGACCGGACAAAACCTGATGGTAGCCGAGGCTATTAGTCCATCAGCCCGCTGGCACTCGGATGGTAATCTTGGGCATAGTATATTATCAAATCACCTCATTCTTTGGGGCACACGTGAGGAACTCAAATGTGAACAAGCCTGAATGGTCCCTCGGACTAAATGCAACTGAAAAATATATATATATAGTGGTGTATACTGGCAGCAGGTTTTCTTTTAAACATGTCTCATTGAATATGACCGCATATTCTGTATTTACTATCTTCTGATTTAGGGCTTCTATCCCTCTAACTGTTTTCTTTGCATCAGGGCTTAGCTGAAAGAGGAGTTCTCCAAAACTCATTTTCGTACTTTTAAGGTGAAGAAAAAAGTGAATTACTATAGAATGTATTACACTTATTTATACAATTTGCACAACGTTTCGAACATCCATGGTTCATTCTCAAGTGAAAAGAATTTTCAGAACTGGTTGATTTATATCTGCATTGGGTCAGGTGATAAGACAATAAAGGTAAAAACATGGGGGATACATAAGGGATAAATGGGGGGTGAGGCACATAAGAACATAATAATAAAGGTAACTGTGGATAGAATATTGGCCCATATGAGGCAGCTCCTATCTACATACAAAGATTAGTCAGGTGTAATTGGCCTGTTATGTTGAACAGTGTCTTTTGTGTTGGCATCGTTATGTTCTGGTCTTGTCCTTACTATCATGGTGGGTAGAGTAAATAGTTCCATGATTTGGGTATTCATTGTAGGTTGTTCTATTCTTATGTGAATTGCTTCAAAAATTTGTAATCTTCTTGCATCTTGGGTTTTATTTATTATACAGGTATTTTTGTTCAACATTTCTCTTGTTAGGGTGATGTCATGGGCTTGTCTTATGTGATTCCTGGGGGCACCGGATTGAAGATGACATGTCAATCGCCTCGTCAGCTTGGTCGACGTCATACCTATGTACTTAGATTGAAGGTTACATCCTTCGTTGGGGCAAGTGTACATGTATACAACGCTTGACTGCTGTAGAGGGTTCTCCGTCGGCTTCGGGCTGTTTTTGATAAGGAGTTCGGAAGTCTTCTTGGTTTTGTAGAATATTATCAGGTTTATGTTTTGGTTAGGAGTAATGCTTTTTACTCCTTTACGGATTATTTCTTTCATTATTCTTAACTCTTTTATATGTTCACTGTGCATGGTTGATTTGTAATATAATTTTATTGGAGGTATTGTGGTTTCTGTTCTAGGTTCTGGATTATACCATCGGTCCAAGTGTCTTCTTATAGCAGCATTTATTTCCGCGTTGCTATATCCATTGTTCACCAATACCTGAGTTACTCTTTCAAACTCTCTACTCACGTTCCTCCATTCGGAGCAGTGGGTAAGCGCTCGACGAATATAAGCATTGAGAACACTGGCTTTGTATATTTGGGGGCACTCACTTCTACCGTTCAGGCATAATCCTATGTTGGTGGGCTTGGTATATACGTTGGTGCTTAAAGAGGTTCCTGTTTTTGTTATTAGTACATCCAGGAATGGCAGACTGTTATTTTCACTATTTTCATGTGTAAATCGGAGTACTGTCGACTCTCTCTAGGTGGCTTTTTAGATCAATTAGTTCATCTGAGTCTTTTACTATTACGAATATGTCATCTACATAACGGCAATATACAGTTGGTTTTTGTCTGCTACTGAAGACTCTGTCTTCGATGGTTCCCATATAAAAATTAGCAAATAAAACTCCTAAGGGGGAGTCCATTACTACTCCGTCTATTTGTAGATACATGTCTCCTTGTAAACGCCCTTATACGGCCAAAATCGTGACCGGATAAATTTATCTCAATATCCGGCTAAAATGACCACAGGAGCCGGATAAATGCCGGTTTAGCCGGATAAAATATCGGAGCCGGTTAATTTGCTGCCGATGTTACACTATCCAGACATTCAGCTGGATAATCATGGAATTGTCCGTATATGAAAACCATGAGGAAGGCCGTACCGTATTAATCCCGTCTGTCTGTGGCTTGAGGCGCATGGTGTAGGAGGGGGTGGGGGTGGGTGGGTGGTGTCGGGAGAGAGGGGAGCATTGGGAGGGACCACCTGGGGGGGATAAGGGAGCGATGGGGAGCGGCCTATACATTACAGTACAGGAATTACCATCGATTTTAGAACAATTCATTATAGCCAAAGTCAAAAGAAATACTAGTAATTATGTAATAAAAATAACATACAAGTTTCCTAAAAACAATTTGCACAGGCTGAAGTTTCCTTCAAAATTATTTTGTTTTTTTCCTGCTGGTGGCCTACGTAACGTGCCTCCTCCCTGCCCCAACTGGATCCGTCCAGGCCTGATCATGCCATGTGCTCTCTACCCTCATGTTACGCCACAGTGCCGTGCCATTAGTGAAATATTTTTTAAAATAACTTTTTTATTTTCATAGTAACTGTTATATCCCTGGGTTCCTCAGTGGAAACCAGAGGTCAAATTGAGCTCTAAAATAATTTACTTTACATTATTTGGTGTGCTTGTCGATGCGCGTTCCTATCTTCCTTGCCAGACGTAAGACGAATCTTGTTCACACAGAGCATTCAGACTCTTGAGCTTGTTGTGGATTAAGTATAACAGTGAAGTAATTATTAACTATCCTTAGAATGATTAAAATTAAACAGTATTGTACGTCGGTGAGGATTTGTAATGTGTATAAGCTGCATGATCAATTAGGCTCTTCCCGGCAACCACAACAACTCGGGAGCATGGTGACTGGATGCTGGCGCCTTCTCTGTTCAGACTGTGTGGTGTGAAGACCTACCTGTGGGGCTCTGCCTTGATTCTCCTCCTCCTTCTCCCTTTCCCTTACCTTAAGTTCCTGTAACTACAAAGTTAAGTACTATACCTTCATGTGTAACCATGCATACTGCTGGGCTTGTTAGACTTGTGTAGAGTTTGTGTAGTATAAGCCAGTGTTTTGGGTATCCCTAAGTGTTGTGTTGTGATAGGGTTCCACGTGGTACTTATTACCCTAAGCTGCCTCAAGCTTTCAAGTTCTTCACTAGTAGACTTTACCCTAGCTTGTCCTAATTGTAAAACCTTGTATCCTGCTTATCTGGACCAAGGCTTTTAAAGTAAGATAGTGTGGTAAAGTAATTATTGTTATTGTTATTTAATGTATATGGGGGGGGGGGGGGTTGTTAAGAGGGTTTAATAAATAACTTACTTTTTGAGGTGTATCCATTACTCCTGTTGTAGTGGCGTAGTTCATTGTATCCCAGACGACAGATCTGTTTTAAAACCTTAAAGCATAAACAGGAACCTATGTTCCTTGGGGGCCGGGCCTAATTGTGCCACTACCCTGATACATCATGATTCTAACTTCTGGCCCTGCACCATAATACTCAAGACCCTCCATAACAGCCCGTAAATTTATAACAAGTGGTTGGCCTGACCGGAAGGAACCTTTTAATTGTAAAAAAATAGATTTTTGAGTGCCAAAACTAAAATTCTTGTTTTCCGCAGAACGGTTGTGTGTTAGCCTAGGGTCCAGCTCAACTAGCGAAGGATACTTCTTGCACTGACTGGACACCCAGCTGGATCCCTTCACGATTGAGGTGAGTGTGGCTTTGTGATAGGGGCAGTGCAAATTTTTTTTTTTCCAATTTTTTTTTTTTATTTTTTCTTTGGCTAGGAGCTAAATTTATTAGTGATGGCATCTAAAATGCAGGAACTGGCAAATGATCCTTCAGTGGTAGAGATTAAGAAGCTCACCAAATCTAATTTAGTATTGTTAGGCAAGGAATTTGGCCTAAGTTAAACGACACTGATAAAAAGTGGACCTTGGTGAAAGAAATTTTACAGCATTGTATAGACCAAGAACTATTGCCAAGTGAAACAATTTTATGCCAGCCCAATCCAGCTGAAAGCTGCACCTACCACTCTACCATCTGAAGACGTAACTTCACCCATTAGAGCAGGCTTCGGGGGAGAGTTGTGACGATAATCTCTTTCAAGAGAGATTGAGCCTGCTCTTCTCTACATAAATTTACTTATATATATACAACAATAAGATGCTACCTTCAAGATACGTCTACCAGTAGCACAAAACGTTTTGACCAGAAGGCAAACGTACCCAAAACTCCCCCATACTCCACACTCCCTCCATGCCGGCTCGCCACTGTCGTCAACCAGCAAACTACCATTCCCAGCCTGCCTGCTTTTGATTGGTGACCCGCTGACTGCACACCTGCACCTCTGCACCTCAGCGCCCTCTACTTAGTTGATGTCTGGGCTTCAACCAGTCATTGAAGTTAGAATATCTTGTGCTCTCAAACTGCGAACAACTAACTGATATACGCTCTGTCTATCAGGTGGATGTTTCTCAGCTAGCGCTTTATTCTCAGCACCTGTTTAATCACTTTTCTGTCTTTATATTATAGAGTAACGTCATTCCTGTTCTTAATTTTTATGTAATATTTTTTGACATGTTTGTGTGCACTGTACATAGCCAAGGGATTCTTTTTGTTCATAATTTGTTTTCAATATTAATTAAAGTTTCATTGTTCATACTATGTGTTTTGCGTGTCTTCCCTTAATTTACCACAGACAACAGCCAAGCAGTCTATCTTTTTTTTTGTTAATGTGACTAGGCATTGACACCAGCCATTAAAAGGACTGCAAAACATCTACAGCTCCTACACTTTCCCGTCACAATATATATATATAAATATATATATATATATATATATATATATATATATATATATATATATATATAAGCCTATACTTGCATAAACCACAAGTGAAGATAAACAATCTTTGGACAACACCCACCAGTGGGACTCGAACCCAGAAAGCACAACTACCTTCCAGTAGCTGGCATAACTAGTATGCTTTAACCCACTACGCCATCAGACCTTACAAAAGAAGTAGATAGTTCGAGATATATATATCTCAAACATCTCTACCTCCCGAAGGCACCAGATGAGTGAGGGGTCAGTCTGCAATTTTCGTCAAGCCACTGTCAATGTGAGAGAACTCGTGTCCAGCTTATAAGCCTATACTTGCATAAACCACAAGTGAAGATAAACAATCTTTGGACAACACCCACCAGTGGGACTCGAACCCAGAAAGCACAACTACCTTCCAGTAGCTGGCATAACTAGTATGCTTTAACCCACTACGCCATCAGACCTTACAAAAGAAGTAGATAGTTCGAGATATATATATCTCAAACATCTCTACCTCCCGAAGGCACCAGATGAGTGAGGGGTCAGTCTGCAATTTTCGTCAAGCCACTGTCAATGTGAGAGAACTCGTGTCCAGCTTATAAGCCTATACTTGCATAAACCACAAGTGTAGATAAACAATCTTTGGACAACACCCACCAGTGGGACTCGAACCCAGAAAGCACAACTACCTTCCAGTAGCTGGCATAACTAGTATGCTTTAACCCACTACGCCATCAGACCTTACAAAAGAAGTAGATAGTTAGATATATATATCTCAAACATCTCTACCTCCCGAAGGCACCAGATGAGTGAGGGGTCAGTCTGCAATTTTCGTCAAGCCACTGTCAATGTGAGAGAACTCGTGTCCAGCTTATAAGCCTATACTTGCATAAACCACAAGTGAAGATAAACAATCTTTGGACAACACCCACCAGTGGGACTCGAACCCAGAAAGCACAACTACCTTCCAGTAGCTGGCATAACTAGTATGCTTTAACCCACTACGCCATCAGACCTTACAAAAGAAGTAGATAGTTCGAGATATATATATCTCAAACATCTCTACCTCCCGAAGGCACCAGATGAGTGAGGTTCTTTCTGGGTTCGAGTCCCACTGGTGGGTGTTGTCCAAAGATTGTTTATCTTCACTTGTGGTTTATGCAAGTATAGGCTTATAAGCTGGACACGAGTTCTCTCACATTGACAGTGGCTTGACGAAAATTGCAGACTGACCCCTCACTCATCTGGTGCCTTCGGGAGGTAGAGATGTTTGAGATATATATATCTCGAACTATCTACTTCTTTTGTAAGGTCTGATGGCGTAGTGGGTTAAAGCATACTAGTTATGCCAGCTACTGGAAGGTAGTTGTGCTTTCTGGGTTCGAGTCCCACTGGTGGGTGTTGTCCAAAGATTGTTTATCTTCACTTGTGGTTTATGCAAGTATAGGCTTATAAGCTGGACACGAGTTCTCTCACATTGACAGTGGCTTGACAAAAATTGCAGACTGACCCCTCACTCATCTGGTGCCTTCGGGAGGTAGAGATGTTTGAGATATATATATCTCGAACTATCTACTTCTTTTGTAAGGTCTGATGGCGTAGTGGGTTAAAGCATACTAGTTATGCCAGCTACTGGAAGGTAGTTGTGCTTTCTGGGTTCGAGTCCCACTGGTGGGTGTTGTCCAAAGATTGTTTATCTTCACTTGTGGTTTATGCAAGTATAGGCTTATAAGCTGGACACGAGTTCTCTCACATTGACAGTGGCTTGACGAAAATTGCAGACTGACCCCTCACTCATCTGGTGCCTTCGGGAGGTAGAGATGTTTGAGATATATATATCTCGAACTATCTACTTCTTTTGTAAGGTCTGATGGCGTAGTGGGTTAAAGCATACTAGTTATGCCAGCTACTGGAAGGTAGTTGTGCTTTCTGGGTTCGAGTCCCACTGGTGGGTGTTGTCCAAAGATTGTTTATCTTCACTTGTGGTTTATGCAAGTATAGGCTTATAAGCTGGACACGAGTTCTCTCACATTGACAGTGGCTTGACGAAAATTGCAGACTGACCCCTCACTCATCTGGTGCCTTCGGGAGGTAGAGATGTTTGAGATATATATATCTCGAACTATCTACTTCTTTTGTAAGGTCTGATGGCGTAGTGGGTTAAAGCATACTAGTTATGCCAGCTACTGGAAGGTAGTTGTGCTTTCTGGGTTCGAGTCCCACTGGTGGGTGTTGTCCAAAGATTGTATATATATATATATATATATATATATATATATATATATATATATATATATATATATATATATATATATATATATTATTAAATATGACCGAAAAAGTAAGATTAATAATTCTAACACGAATTTTCTCGATCTTTTGTACATTTCTTTTCACTGTTGGTGGTAATTCAAAAATAAATTCTCCAAAATTCATTTGTATTTCTAGTCTGACGCGACACTTGAGCGCGTTTCGTAAAACTTATTACATTTTCAAAGACTTTAGTTTACACATACACAACTGAATAGAACTTACACATCTCCAATTTGTTTATATCTACCTTTGAGTGAGGTGGATGGGGTGAGGTGGTATTAATAGGGTATTAATTTCATCAACACAAGACAGAACACGAAACAATGGGTATTGAATGGAAGTGATTGTAGAAAGCCTATTGGTCCATATTTCTTGATGCTTCTATATTGGAGCGGAGTCTTGAGGTGGGTAGAATATAGTTGTGCATTAATTGGCTGTTGATTGCTGGTGTTGACTTTTTAATGTGTAGTGCCTCGCAAACGTCAAGCCGCCTGCTATCGCTGTATCTATCGATGATTTCTGTGTTGTTTACTAGGATTTCTCTGGCGATGGTTTGGTTGTGGGAAGAGATTATATGTTCCATAATGGAGCCCTGTTGCTTATGCATCGTTAAACGCCTAGAAAGAGATGTTGTTGTCTTGCCTATATACTGGGTTTTTTGGAGCTTACAGTCCCCAAGAGGGCATTTGAAGGCATAGACGACGTTGGTCTCTTTTAAAGCGTTCTGCTTTGTGTCTGGAGAGTTTCTCATGAGTAGGCTGGCCGTTTTTCTGGTTTTATAGTAAATCGTCAGTTGTATCCTCTGATTTTTGTCTGTAGGGATAACGTTTCTATTAACAATATCTTTCAGGACCCTTTCCTCTGTTTTATGAGCTGTGGAAAAGAAGTTCCAGTAAAATAGTCTAATAGGGGGTATAGGTGTTGTGTTAGTTGTCTCTTCAGAGGTTGCATGGCGTTTCACTTTCCTTCTTATGATGTCTTCGACGAAACCATTGGAGAAGCCGTTGTTGACTAGGACCTGCCTTACCCTACAGAGTTCTTCGTCGACTTGCTTCCATTCTGAGCTGTGGCTGAGAGCACGGTCGACATATGCGTTAACAACACTCCTCTTGTACCTGTCTGGGCAGTCGCTGTTGGCATTTAGGCACATTCCTATGTTCGTTTCCTTAGTGTAGACTGCAGTGTGGAAACCTCCACTCTTTTCCATGACTGTTACATCTAGAAAGGGCAGCTTCCCATCCTTTTCCATCTCGTAAGTGAAACGCAGCACGGAACTCTGCTCAAACGCCTCCTTCAGCTCTTGCAGATGTCTGACATCAGGTACCTTTGTAAAAATGTCGTCAACATACCTGCAGTATATGGCCGGTTTCAAGTTCATGTCGACTAAGACTTTTTGCTCGATGGTACCCATGTAGAAGTTTGCAAACGGGATACCTAGGGGAGAACCCATGGCGACCCCATCTACTTGCTTATACATGTGCCCATCCGGGCTCAAGAAGGGTGCCTCTTTAGTACAAGCTTGGAGTAGTTTCCTTAGAATATTTTCTGGTATGTCAAGAGGAGTACAGGCTGGATCACGATACACTCTGTCGGCTATCATCCCGATTGTCTCGTCCACAGGTACGTTGGTGAACAGTGATTCTACGTCCAACGAGGCTCTTATCCCTGTGGCCCGTGTGCCCCGCAGTAAGTCAACAAATTCCTTTGGAGACTTCAGGCTGAAGGCACAAGGGACATAAGGAGCCAGCAGGCCGTTGAGTCGCTTCGCCAGTCTGTACGTGGGTGTGGGTATCTGGCTAATGATTGGCCGAAGTGGGTTTCCAGGCTTGTGTGTCTTGACATTTCTATACGCATATCCAGGTTTATATTCCCCAATAATGTTTGGCAGGTGGAGTCCGGATTTCTTGGCGTTCACAGTTTCGATCAGTTTGTTGACCTTTGCTTTTAATTCGGCTGTAGTGTCCTTCGTTACCCTTTGGAATTTAGTTTGGTCAGAGAGTATGAGGTTCATTTTCGCCAGATATTCGTCTTTTTTAAGAATGACTTATATTGGCGACTTGTCGCCTCTCCTGACAACTATCTCCTTGTTCTCACGAAGGCTTTTAGCTGCCGCTTTGAGCTCGGGGGACAGTATGGTGCTTCTGTAATTGCCTCGATTCTTTCCTCCTTCCGCAATAAGTTCTGCTTGCAAGGTATCTTTGGTAGTGACCTTCTTTTGTGTCTCGAGGTCGAATATGTCGTCCAACAAGATTTCCAACTCCACTTTCCGGGCCATCTCACTCGGTCTGGACATAACGTGACAGTTTATACCCAGATTTAGGAGAGTGATTTGGTCCTCAGTGAGGTTGATTCCTGCAAGGTTCAGGAAGCCATCTCTTGGTCGTGGAATTGCCATAGGTCCTCCATATAACGTTGTTAGTTTCTTGATAATCCTTGTTTCAGTGCTGAGGTGATGTCGGTGTCAGGGGACATATTTTCCCTGCTCTCTCGTGCACTGAATTGAGTACGAAATTGCATAGTGCACCGGTGATGTGCACCGTGATTCAACTTTCTGTATATAACTTTTCCACAGTCGTGTTGGGTGTCGTTGGACAGCCCATGACATTTGCTAGCCATTGATGTCATTCTGATCGCTGTATCAGGTCTGTGAAGGAAATTACAGGAGGGAGTTGATTTCAGGGAAACTTTTGTACCAGTCAAGTGTAGAGAGGGAGGTATGGGGGGTTAACGGCCGTAGACCACCCCCCTATCACGTGTCCACCTCGTGTGTGAGTGGGGGTGGCGTCATGGAGCAGGTGCGCGATTGGCTGAGGGCCTGGGCCTCAGAAATGCTGAACCGTGATTGGCCAAGACGCTGAGGGGTACTGCATGGTACCCCAGGCATGGTATTGGCGGGAAACGACATTCTTACCTTGGACGTTGTACCCTGTCGACGTATTTTCCGTGCTAGGCCAAGCATCGGGAAATATCCGCCTGCAACGTTGCTAAAGTCACGCCAACATCTTGCTATCTTTCCGTGTGCCGTGCGTAAGAATCCGGTAAGCGGAGAGAGGCCTGTATCGAGCCGTGTGAACTTGTCATCTAGCCGCGTAATTGTGGGACGCCATCTTAGAGGAACTGGACTGAGAGTGAGGCGTTAATTATCGGGCTATAAAAGCGACATCCGCCGTCGATCGTATCTGTGCTTGAAGATACTGCTGAGAGACGTGCTAGAAAGGGTTTCAGTGAGAGAGAGAAACCTTAAATGTTATAATTCTGAGGAACAGTGAAGGACTCCATCTCGTGTACCGTCGTAACACCGGGTACCGTCGTATCCTGGGGTACCGTGTCAAGAGGGAGGGCGTGGTACCGCATCCCTGCTGTTGTGTGCAACCCTGGCTCGCCTGAGCCGGTGTATCTGCGCCATCCTGGTCTCTGTGTGTGTGTAGAGCTAATACCCCGTGGTCTGGGACCCTGTGCTCCACCTTGACCACGTGTAGGAAGTGAGGACGCCTACGTCATCATCCAGCAGCAGCAGTGGGAGTGTGATTGACGTGTATGTGTGAGTGAAAGAGGGGCCCCACATCATTAATGTAAGTACACTGTTTCCGTTTGGGTAATAAAACTCTGAAGCTGGGTTCGCCCCCAGTGTTCCGTCTGTCCTCTGTCCCTGGGACCACCTGGGGAGGTGAATGGGAATTGGAGACGTGTGAGTCTACCCTGTTGCCGTCATAAAGTTGAGGTTGGGCCCAACTGTGATTTATGACGTGTGTGAAGACACCTAGTGACACATTCAGAGGTAAAGTGAGTTATTTACTTCCATGTTAATTTTCTATGTGTATGTATTCGCTGTAATTTGATTCCCTTTTTCAGCAGTGAAAAGTGGTAACAGGGAGATTTCCCTTGGTTATATATTTTACTGTTGTGTTGTGGTAAAGTGTGAATTATTGGTGTATAATTTACTGGGGGAAGTCATTTACAAGTTTTGCCGCGAGTGGCAAGGGTGTACTGTGTTGTACTGTGTTGTACCGTGTGTAAACCGTAGACAAGTTTGACCTTGGTGGAAGGCGTTGTGTACTGTGAAGGATTCCGTGAGAATTAAAGTCAGTTAACGTCACCGGGGGTCACGATTTACTTAACGAGGTCACTTGTTCGTTGAACATTGTTGTGATTAACGTAGGGACGTGTAAAGGCAACTGTCACAGTGAAGTTCACGCAGTGGAGGAATTGTCAAGTAAAGACTAACGTAGTGTTAACGAGTTAACGAGCTGTCGTTAATTGAGTAATTAACGTAAGGGGTTGACGGTCTGTATGATCGGAGTCAATTGCGCTGTAATTAGCTGTTGTAATTCGTTGGACTGATCAGCTCTGTCTGCGGACAGAGTGATTAAGCACTCGTAGCTAATTAAAGATAATTAGTAATCGCCACTTAGTGAATTCACCAGGTGTTGATGTTGTTGTTTACACGGAGTATTGGAACATTGTGTGTGGTACAGTAGTCTACCCTCGTTAAGGTAATCTTGTCGTAAGACCGGAAGTGAACTGTCAGTTGAGAGACAGTAGGCTTTGTCAATACTCGTCTGAATTAATAGGCTGTTGTATTCAGTAATTAATTGGGAATTACTCACCGAATGCTTGACTTTCAAGTTGATGTAATTAATTGACTTACGAGTTATTGATGCCATTTAAGTGTCGTTGTGACACGTGTGTATTAACGTAATTGTTTAAATTCAATTGAGTAACTTTTGTTTGTTGTCCTGAGAGACAAGTGTTAACGTAAGATTGTTTATAAGGGGTTATCATTCTTGGATTAACCGCCTTGTTACTTGGTATCTCGTTGTGGGCAGCGAGCGCCAGTCAAGTTTTTGTGATTATAGTATTGGTTACCGTGAAGCCGTGACAATATTGATAGCAAGCTGGCGTCACCAGTGGGCACCACTTTGTTCAGTTAGTGTCATTGTTCAGTCAGCGACGACGGGATAAGGATACCGTGGGTCCATCAGGCTGTTGATTAGCTGTTCTATAATGTGCCACTGGAGTGACAGTAAAGTAACGTAAATTCACTGTGTAGTAGTTTTAGTCTTGTTTTGTGAATAAATTGTTTTGTTATAGAAAACGGTCGTTTACGTCAAACCTTCCAATATTACTGCCCCACATTTCATGTTCTGCAACGCTTTGCCTGCTTATGTTCATATTAAGTCTGTATCTAAAGCTCGAGTCCATTGCACAGCACCACACTTCTATAAATAAGAAGTGAGAATCCGTCGGCTACCCTTTATTAGTTGTCAACTAGGAGGAGCCAGCGACCTAAGTGACAGGTGTTACCCGGGTGGTTTCGCCTGGCGGTCTGCTCCCGCGGTCCTATGATCTTAGGCTTTAAGATTAAATATCTGCCACTGGCAGCTCTTGCTGTTTAAGGTCTGCCTCTCTTGCGAGGTAGTTGCGATTAACGTAACATCCATAGGACTCAATTTCTTTGATAACCTGTCAAGAAAATAAAAATCTCACAGTCGGTCTGTGAGGATGTCGAGGTGTTGTTCAATGCGGGTACGGAGACTTTCGTCGATGTTGCTATTTCTCCATTCGTTTGTAGCATGAAGTAGTTGCGTTTTGTTGTCTTTGATTTCATTTTCATGAAATGAAATCATGAAAGATATTGTTAATAGAAACATTATCCCTACAGACAAAAATCAGAGGATACAACTGACGATTTACTATAAAACCAGAAAAACGGCCAGCCTACTCATGAGAAACTCTCCAGACACAAAGCAGAACGCTTTAATAGAGACCTACGTCGTCTATGCCTTCAAATGCCCTCTTGGGGACTGTAAGCTCCAAAAAACCCAGTATATAGGCAAGACAACAACATCTCTTTCTAGGCGTTTAACGATGCATAAGCAACAGGGCTCCATTAAGGAACATATAATCTCTTCCCACAACCAAACCATCGCCAGAGAAATCCTAGTAAACAACACAGAAATCATCGATAGATACAGCGATAGCAGGCGGCTTGACATTTGCGAGGCACTACACATTAAAAAGTCAACACCAGCAATCAACAGCCAATTAATGCACAGCTATATTCTACCCACCTCAAGACTCCGCTCCAATATAGAAGCATCAAGAAATATGGACCAATAGGCTTTCTACAATCACTTCCATTCAATACCCATTGTTTCGTGTTCTGTCTTGTGTTGATGAAATTAATACCCTATTAATGCCACCTCACCCCATCCACCTCACTCAAATGTAGATATAAACAAATCGGAGATGTGTAAGTTCTATTCAGTTGTGTATTTGTAAACTAAAGTCTTTGAAAATGTAATAAGTTTTACGAAACGCGCTCAAGTGTCGCGTCAGACTAGAAATAAAAATGAATTTTGGAGAATTGATTTTTTAATTACCACCAACAGTGAAAAGAAATGTACGAAAGATAGAGAAAATTCGTGTTAGAATTATTAATCTTACTTTTTCGGTCATATTTAATAATATATGTCTACAGGAAAGACTGCTACCAAAATATATATATATATATATATATATATATATATATATATATATATATATATATATATATATATATATATATATATATATATATATGAAAGTGAAAAAGAAATGTACGAAAGATAGAGAAAATTCGTGTTAGAATTATTAATCTTACTTTTTCGGTCATATTTAATAATATGTGTCTACAGGAAAGACTGCTACCAATATATATATATATATATATATATATATTAGTATATTTTGGTAGCAGTCTTTCCTGTAGACATATATTATTAAATATGACCGAAAAAGTAAGATTAATAATTCTAACACGAATTTTCTCAATCTTTCGTACATTTCTTTTCACTGTTGGAGGTAAATCAAAAATCAATTCTCCAAAATTCATTTTTATTTCTAGTCTGACGCGACACGAGCGCGTTTTGTAAAACTTATTACATTTTCAAAGACTTTAGTTTACAAATACACAACTGAATAGAACTTACGCATCTCCGATTTCGTTTATATCTACATTTGAGTGAGGTGGATGGGGTGAGGTGGCATTAATAGGGTATTAATTTCATCAACACAAGACAGAACAAGAGGTGGCATTAATAGGGTATTAATTTCATTACAAATTTCATCAACATGTTGATGTTGATGAAATCAACATTACAAATTTCATCAACATGTTGATGAAATTAATACCCTATTAATGCCACCTCTTGTTCTGTCTTGTGTTGATGAAATTAATACCCTATTAATGCCACCTCACCCCATCCACCTCACTCAAATGTAGATATAAACGAAATCGGAGATGCGTAAGTTCTATTCAGTTGTGTATTTGTAAACTAAAGTCTTTGAAAATGTAATAAGTTTTACGAAACGCGCCCGTGTCGCGTCAGACTAGAAATAAAAATGAATTTTGGAGAATTGATTCTTGATTTACCTCCAACAGTGAAGCGTAATGTACGAAAGATTGAGAAAATTCGTGTTAGAATTATTAATCTTACTTTTTCGGTCATATTTAATAATATATGTCTACAGGAAAGACTGCTACCAAAATATACTAATATTAAAGCGCACGACCCAGCAGCAAGGAATCAAGCCTTCACGATAAAATATCGCCAGGATCTGATTCGTGATCAGATATACAAGGCAGAGAATGAAATCAAAGACAACAAAACGCAACTACTTCATGCTACAAACGAGTGGAGAAATAGCAACATCGACGATAGTATCCGTACCCGCATTGAACAACACCTCGACATACTCACAGACCAACATCACCTCAGCACTGAAACAAGGATTATCAAGAAACTAACAACATTATATGGAGGACCTATGGCAATTCCACGACCAAGAGATGGCTTCCTGAACCTTGCAGGAATTAACCTCACTGAGGACCAAGTCACTCTCCTAAATCTGGGCATAAACTGTCATGTTATGTCCAGACCGAGTGAGATGGCCCGGAAAGTAGAGTTGGAAATTCTGTTGGACGACATATTCGACCTCGAGACACAAAAGAAGGTCACTACCAAAGATACCTTACAAGCAGAACTTATTGCAGAAGGAGGAAAGAATCGAGGCAACTACAGAAGCACCATACTGTCCCCCGAGCTTAAAGCGGCAGCTAAAAGCCTTCGTGAGAACAAGGAGATAGTTGTCAGGAGAGGTGACAAGTCGCCAATATATATCATTCTCAAAAAAGACGAATATCTGGCGAAAATGAACATCATACTCTCTGACCAAACTAAGTTCCAAAGGGTAACGAAGGACACTACAGCCGAATTAAAAGCAAAGGTCAACGAACTGATCGAAACTGTGAACGCCAAGAAATCCGGACTCCACCTGCCAAAGATCATTGGGGAATATAAACCTGGATATGCGTATGGAAATGTCAAGACACACAAGCCTGGAAACCCACTTCGGCCAATCATTAGCCAGATACCCACACACACGTACAGACTGGCGAAGCGACTCAACGGCCTGCTGACTCCTTATGTTCCTTGCGCCTTCAGCCTGAAGTCTCCAAAGGAATTTGTTGTCTTACTGCGGGGCACACGGGCCACAGGGATAAGAGCCTCGTTGGACGTAGAATCGCTGTTTACCAACGTACCTGTGGACGAGACAATCGGAATGATAGCCGACAGAGTGTATCGTGATCCAGCCTGTACTCCTCTTGACATACCAGAAAATATTCTGAGGAAACTACTCCAAGCTTGTACTAAAGAGGCACCCTTCTTGAGCCCGGATGGGCACATGTATAAGCAAGTAGATGGGGTCGCCATGGGTTCTCCCCTAGGTGTCCTGTTTGCAAACTTCTACATGGGTACCATCGAGCAAAAAGTCTTAGTCGACATGAACTTGAAACCGGCCATATACTGCAGGTATGTTGACGACATTTTTACACAGGTACCTGATGTCAGACATCTGCAGGAGCTGAAGGTGCTGCGTTTCACTTACGAGATGGAAAAGGATGGGAAGCTGCCCTTTCTAGATGTAACAGTCATGGAAAAGGGCAGAGGTTTCCACACTGCAGTCTACACTAAGGAAACAAACATAGGAATGTGCCTAAATGCCAACAGCGAATGCCCAGACAGGTACAAGAGGAGTGTTGTTAACGCATATGTCGACCGTGCTCTCAGCCACAGCTCAGAATGGAAGCAAGTCGACGAAGAACTCTGTAGGGTAAGGCAGGTCCTAGTCAATAACGGCTTCTCCAATGGTTTCGTCGAAGACATCATAAGAAGGAAAGTGAAAAGCCATGCAACCTCTGAAGAGACAACTAACACAACACCTATACCCCCTATTAGACTATTTTACAGGAACTTCTTTTCCACAGCTCATAAAACGGAGGAAAGGGTCCTGAAAGATATTGTTAATAGAAACGTTATCCCTACAGACAAAATTCAGAGGATACAACTGACGATTTACTATAAAACCAGAAAAACGGCCAGCCTACTCATGAGAAACTCTCCAGACACAAAACAGAACGCTTTAAAAGAGACTAACGTCGTCTATGCCTTCAAATGCCCACTTGGGGACTGTAAGCTCCAAAAAACCCAGTATATAGGCAAGACAACAACATCTCTTTCTAGGCGTTTAACGATGCATAAGCAACAGGGCTCCATTAAGGAACATATAATCTCTTCCCACAACCAAACCATCGCCAGAGAAATCCTAGTAAACAACACAGAAATCATCGATAGATACAGCGATAGCAGGCGGCTTGACGTTTGCGAGGCACTACACATCAAGAAGTCAACACCAGCAATCAACAGCCAATTATTGCACAACTATATTCTACCCACCTCAAGACTCCGCTCCAATATAGAAGCATCAAGAAATATGGACCAATAGGCTTTCTACAAACACTTCTATTCAATATCCATTGTTTCGTGTTCTGTCTTGTGTTGATGAAATTAATACCCTATTAATACTCTTGTTCTGTCTTGTGTTGATGAAATTAATACCCTATTAATACCACATTTTGTTCTGTCTTGTGTTAAAGCCACATCACCCCTTCCACCTCACTCAAATGTAGATATAAAATCGGAGATACGTAAGTTCTATTCAGTTGTGTATTTGTGAACTAAAGTCTTTGAAAATGTAATAAGTTTTACGAAACGCGCCCGTGTCGCGTCAGACTAGAAATAAAAATGAATTTTGGAGAATTGATTTTTGATTTACCTCCAACAGTGAAGTGTAATGTACGAAAGATTGAGAAAATTCGTGTTAGAATTATTAATCTTACTTTTTCGGTCATATTTAATAATATACATCTACAGGAAAGACTGCTACCCAAATATACTAATATATATATATATATATATATATATATATATATATATATATATATATATATATATATATATATATATATATATATATATATATATATATATATCATGCCCGAAACGCTTTGCGTAATAGTGGCTTTAGGCATTGTATGTACTAGCTCTACCTATAAGTCAACCAATCTTTGTAAAAATTTATTGTATGTATGTACCTTACCTAAATAAATTATTATTATTATTATTATTATATAAAGGGAAGGGAGTACCACCTCCGGCTGGAAGAAGGGGGGACCCATAGCCTTGGAGGAAACCACACATAACGCATTGGAGGGAATGTAGGTCTACATATATATATATATTGTGACGATAATCTCTTGCAAGAGAGATTGAGCCTGCTCTTCCCTTCATCATTATGTCTTTAAAGTACAAGATACTATATAGAAGATACGTCCACCAGTATCGCCAAACGTTTTGCCCAGGAAGCAAATCGTACCATGCACACCCCGACACCTGCTACAGCCGCCGTAACCAGCAAACTGCTCATACTCCGCCTGCCTGTTGCTGATTGGCTGGTGTCTCGCCACACCTGCACTCACACCACCACCGAGAGTCGACGTCTGGGACGCAGCACGCCGTACTCCTCTGAATATCTTTGTCCTCCATGGAGTTGACATCTCTCGCTGGTAGACTAAGCCTTGGCTTTCGTGTACTAAGGGAGGTGGCAGCTTGAAGCCAGTATTCCAGCACCGCACATATTTTATTTATATTGCTATCACTATAACTTACTTGTCTTAGCGTAACTTTTCATTGCCAGTGATTATTCATGTTGTTTTGTTTGTTGACTTGTCCTGCATTTTATGAGATTGCCTTTATTCATGTCTTGTTTTCTAGAGTAATTAAAATTTCATTGTTTATATACTTGTGTTTTGTGTGTCTTCCCATTACCTTACCACAGACGAAAGGACAAACTTCTCTTTTTTTTTGTTATGTGACGAGGCCCTGCCCACAGCTTTTGAAACAGCCGAACACCAACGCTTTAGCGTCACCGTCCACGGAGCTTCACTCAGGTACTGGTGCCAAATTGTAAATTTGTGGTAAGCGTATTTGGCTTTGGTAACGTAGCTTTTCACTATTTTCAATATTCAATTTTATTTTCATATGGTGCTGTGTGTATTGTGCATTCCGAGAGTAGCATATGGTGAAGGTGAGACAACTTTGGATTACGTGGTGACTGTAGGCCTCAGTCATTCTCCTAATTGGTGATCTCTCCCTCCGTGTTATTACTCGGGATTACCATCTTTTGTCCCTAGGATATTTCTCATATTTTCGGCAGATCATCATATTGGTACCCTGGTACTGTGGTCTGTCCCCGGGTCAAGTGCACCTAACCTTCTGCAATCTGACGGTAGGAGGATAAAGAGGGCCATAGTTCCTCTCGCACGAACTTTAGTTGCTGAATTGGGACCTCAGCAGCAGTTCTCGTCACCAGTTGACACCTCGCACCCCTACACGTCGGTCAGAGAAGATGATATTTACATTGGTAGGGAATTAGCCATCTTTTTCAGAGCACAAAAGTTCGCTAATTCTGTAAGTATCATATTAATTTCAGTGGGAAAAACTTGCTTATGTCCTATAGAGACTCGGCAAGGTATGCCTACATTCTTGGACTACCTAATTCACTTTTGAGGCAATTACCTGTTTCATTTGTTTTAGAAACTCGGTTTCACTTATTTAGTAGGATTTTCTTGCCCTTATCCTCTTACATTGAGTACCGGGTTCAAGATTTCCTGCGACCTTGATTTATTAATCATTTATCATCTTGAAATTAACATTAATTGTTAACGATTCCACAGGATAGGTACCAGTTGCCACGTTGTCCTGTTTCTGACATTCACCATATCACAACAGTATATTCGTTGTGCATTTATTTGCTAATTTCACCATGTTTCGTCTCCAAGCTTTCCGTACAGATCCAGCAGGTGAAATAAGGATTTTAAGTCGTGCCAAGAGGACTGAATTACAAACTCTTGCACGTGAGTATCACCTAGAAGTTCCCTACCAAGCCAACAAAAATGAAATACATAACCTGTTACTGGATGTTACGAACCCGGATCCAGCGTCTGAGCCTGGAGCAGTGACAACCACGCCATCTGTGGGTCAGCTCCCGAAACCCCCGCCAAACGGACGACGACACCTGGTGAGGACAGCGTGTACTGGCCTCGAGGACCAGTTTCCAGTCTGGTTCAGCGCTCAACACCGCCGCTGCTGACCTCTGGTGAGGTGGTGCCCAGACACCACCGCCATCTATGGAGTGGATACGTCAGGTGTTTGTACCCGAGCCCGTAAGTGAGGTGTTTTAGTGTCCCAGTTATTGATGACGTGTCTGCTTACAGAGCCGACCTGGGACTGCTGTGATGGAAGTGGAGTCAGTCTACCCGAGGCAGCCAGTCTCCATACCTTGAACGTTGCTGCAGCTGTTGTGAAGTCGTCCCCCCGGAAGAACACTGTGGTGTGTTAGCCTGCCAGTGGAGTGGCAGTAAGAGGATTTACCCGGGACCGACTGTTGGAGACGATCATCCACTGAGGTATTGAGGACAGGAGGGTGATTTGTGATATCACACGAGACTCCTGTCTAGGGCGTACCCCTTATATCGTTCGTGGAGTGGCCGTACCAGCCTTGGTGGCTCAGAACCTGCCAGCAGACCAGCTGGACGTGTGGTTGACGGCCTCCACGACGGTGCCCCCAGTGGACCTGTGTTTTGGCTGACCTGTGGCCAGGGTAGGCTCAACTTCTTTGGATATTTCGTTGTGTGGCCACGAAGAAGCACCAAGGACTCAGCACCGAGAGTTGTGGCACCAGCGTCTTCAGCAGAAGACAACGATTATGGATTAATCCCCTTGTATAGTGTTAATAACCCCCCCCTTGTGTAACCATTTTATATATTATTTATTGGTGACGGACATTATATTATATTAAGTTTTTGCCTTTATTTCCCTTCCCCTTTAAGTTACTTGTGTCACGGATCGCATCCCTTGAAAGCCACTGCTGGCTTGGGGTCGGATATAACTTCCTCTAACATCAGAGTGAGAACCCCGTTGCGTCCCGAGAGGGCCGTAACACTGGATCGTCTCTTAGAGGAAGGTAAGATAGACTCTGAAACTCACGAAACTTACTTTATTGCAGATAAAACTGATTTGGCAACGATGAAACTAGAGCTGGCCAAGATCGAACGCGAGCAGCAAAGAGAAGCAGCTGCCATACAAAGAGAAGCCCTCGAGCAACAAAGGGAAGCAGCTGCCATACGAAAAGAAGAACAAGAACGTGAGATTGCAATACTCCGTGAACGTGAACGAATACAGCTGGAAACAAAACAACGCCAATTGGAGATGCAACGCGAACATGACAAACAACAAGCAGCTCTGGCTATGGAATGTCGTGAACGAGAATTCGCGTTGGAAACTACACACCTCGCTCAACGCCAGCAAGATACTGCCAATCTTCCTGTCAGTTTCAATATATCACATGCAAGTAAGTTAATGCCACCATTCGTAGAAACAGAAGTTGATGTGTTTTTCACCACCTTTGAAACCCTTGCTAATCAACTTAGTTGGCCTGCCGACCAATGGGCAACCCTTCTCAGAGTACATCTTACAGGTAGAGCTGCAGTTACACTCAGTACTTTGGCGTTTGAGAATGACTACCAGACTCTGAAACAAGCAGTGTTGGACGCCTACCTTCTCTCCACCGAAAGTTATCGAAGGAAATTCCGTGACCACCTGAAGGCAAGTACCACCACCTTTCTCGAATTTGCTAATACCAAAAGGAGATATTTTATGAAATGGCTGGAAGCAGCACGTCTCTACCTTTGCAGAACTCGTCAACCTCATGCTAGTTGAAGAATTCTTGAGGCGTGTGCCGCCTCCTGTCCGTTTATATTTAGCAGATAGAGAAGAAACCAACTACCTAAAATGTGCTAAGTCGGCTGACACTTACAGCCTCATCCACCGGCTGACACCAGAACCATCTTCCAGTTAGAAGTCTTGGTACAGTTACGAGAAAGTAAGTACCGATCAAGCTGGCTCGCAATTGTACTGTAAGTATTATAGACTCTATGGACATACTATAGATAAATGTGGTAAGTCTCAATACAAAGGAAATACCGAATCACCTAAACCCAAACAAACTCCTCCTAAGTCCGGTAAGCCTGTGATGAATGTTGGTGTTCATGGTAATGATCTTTTTCTTTTCAGTAAACACCTGTATACTGGAACTGTCTCTGCCAACGGTTCAAATCCGGAGGGACGTTTCAAACTGAAGATCTTGAGGGACACAGCGGCTCCTCAATCAATTATTTTGAAAACAGCTGTGCCCAATATCGCCTACACCGGAGAAACTGTCTTCATCACTGACCTCACTGCTACCACTCCTTATCCTCTCGCCAGAGTCCACCTGGATTGTCCCTTCGTGACCGGAGAAGTCCAAGTCGCCATCAGGGAAAAGCCTTTTCCCATGCCTGGAGTGCAACTTCTCCTGGGCAACGACTTGGCAGAAGACCTGCAACCGACCAACCTGATCGTCATGGACAAACCCCAGGTGTGTACCTCTGTAATGGATAATCCCATCTTTGAGTGTTCCAGCAAAGGTTCAAGAGAGTGATGAAGTTTCTCCTCCGGTTTTAGTGACCACCCGTGCACAAGCTGCACGATCACAGCCAGCTGACTCTACTCCTATCGCTGTCCCTCAAGACCCTCAGAAACTACCCCCGAATTTGACTAAGTTGGAGTTCCGTAAGTTACAGAGGGAAGATCTTACCTTGACACCATTATTTTTCCAGGCTGAGACTCAACCTGACAGTATTCCTGGGTTCTTCCTAGAGAACGAGTTGCTCTACCGCAGATATAGACCCAGTAAACTGAAGGAGGAGGACGATTGGGCCAACGTCGAACAACTAGTGATTCCTGCCAGCCTGCGGCCCACTATTCTACACCTGGCCCACGGAGCACTCTCCCACTACGGATTTAATAAGACCTACCATGGAATCCGTCAAGACTACTACTGGCCAGGTATGGTAAATAGCGTCAGTGTCATACATGTCAGATGGCAGGTAAACCGAACATCTCTATCCCCAGAGCACCACTGACTCCCATACAGGTGCCTGCGGAACCTTTCCACAGACTTATTATAGACTGTGTTGGTCCTTTACCTCGGACCAGTTCAGGTAACGCCTATATCTTAACCATCCTGTGTCCTACCACCAGATTCCCCATAGCAGTTCCAGTAAAGAACATTACGGCTGCTACGGTTGTGAAACACTTATTGAAGATCTTCACCCAGTATGGATTTCCAAGGGAGGTTCAGAGTGACTGTGGCACCAACTTCACCAGTGATCTCTTCAAGAGGACACTTGAAGAGTTCAACATCAAACAGGTATTGTCCAGGCCCTATCATCCTGCTTCACAGGGTTCTCATGAGCGTAGTCATCAGACTATTAAAGCACTCCTGAAGAAGTTTTGTAATGAAACCTCTAAGGATTGGGATAAGCAAATTGACCTGATAATGTGTATCTTTAGAAGTCTTCCCAATGAGTCTCTAGGAGTATCTCCTCATGAGATGCTCAACGGACGTAAGTGCCGTACTCCTCTCAAAGCTTTCAAAGACTCTCTACGTGATGCCACCTTCAGTGAGCATCAGAATGTGCCCCAGTTTCTTCAAAACCTACAACACATTCTAGAGAGGATCCACAGTTTTGCCCAAGATAATCTATTGAAAGCACAGGAGAGGATGAAGACTCATTATGACCAGACCAGCAAAGTAAGGAAATTTAAACCGGGAGACTTCGTGCTTGCTTATTTCCCTATCCCAGGTTCTCCTTTACAAAACAGGTTTTCAGGACCCTACCGCATCAAGGAGTGCAGAAACAACCACAACTACGTTCTAGAGACTCCAGATATGCGGCGGAAGACCCAGTTGTGCCACGTCAACCTCCTGAAGCTATATAACGGTACTCCCACTGTCATGATAACCTTCTCTTCCTTTAAAGAGCCCTACATCCACTGTGAGACCTTCCCTGCTTCTCCTCCTGAAAGCACTGACAAGGAGTCAGCGCTTTCCAATTCGGAAATCCTAACTGATCTTCACAATTATTTTAAGGACAATCATAGTGCACCTCTCGTCAAGATCTTCAAAGAACATCAGGAGTTGTTCCGAGATGATCCACGAGAGTGTAATGTTACCCAGCACAACATCCAACTGCTCCCTGACACCCGGCTGATTCGTCAACCCTTCTACCGAATCAGCCCTAGCAAGAAGGAAGTCATGCGTGCTGAGGTGCAGTACCTCTTGGATCATGGACTGGCTACACCTTGTGAGTCCCCCTGGGCCTCACCCTGTATCTTGGTGCCAAAACCCCAAGGTAAGGTGAGACTGTGCACGGATTACCGTAAATTAAATAATGTGACTGTCAAGGATGCATACCCCTTGCCAAGGATAGATGACATTCTTGACGCCATTGGTAATGCCCAGTACTTGTCCCAAGTGGACTTGCTTAAGGGATATTACCAAGTGTGTCTAACAGAGCGAGCCAAAGAAATATCTGCCTTTATCACTCCCTTTGGACTTTTCAGATATGAACGCCTTCCTTTCGGACTATGTAATGCCCCGGCCACCTTTCAGAGAGCTGTCAACTGCGTCATCCAGGGCTTGGATAACACCTACACCTATCTGGATGATATGGTCGTAGCATCCAACACCTGGAGCGAACATCTGCTCCAGCTGCAACGACTGTTCGCCAAGCTCCTGACAGCCGGCCTCACCATCAACCTGGGCAAGTCCACCTTTGCCAAAGGTAAAGTGCGTTATCTGGGTCATGTAATTGGGAGTGGCTGCCTAGCTCCGTTAGACACACACACTCAAGCCATCCAGCATTATCCACAGCCTACCACCAGGAAGCAGCTCCTGCGCTTCCTTGGTCTTGCCTCCTACTACTGTAGGTTTGTGAGAAATTTTAGTACAGTAGCAACACCATTAATCACTTTAACCAGTCCCAAGCAACGGAATAATTGGACCATGCAGCAAACCGTTGCTTTCGAACAACTCAAATTCCTCCTCTGTTCTAATCCTAATCTCGCCTCGCCAGATATCACCAAGCCTTTCGTCCTTCATGTCGACGCCAGTGGTACCGGCATCGGTGGTGTCTTGATGCAGCAACGAGGCAAGGAGGTTCTACCTGTCAGCTACTACAGCTACAAGTTGAAACCCCACCAGAGGAACTACAGTACTATCGAGAAGGAGCTACTCTTCATCGTCCTGAATCTCCAGCACTTTGCTCCATACCTACAAGGTGCCAGGTCTACCACCATCTTCTCAGACCACAATCCTCTCCGCTTCTTACATCAAGCCCAATTCAATAACCAATGTCTTCTACGATGGGCTTTATATCTGCAAGATTTCAACCTGGAGATCCGCTATATCATGGGTTCTGACAACATCATAGCCGAAGCCCTCTCCAGAGTCTATGAAGTAGAAGCGACTCCAACTATCACTCCACCACATGAAGACGTAACTTCTTCCAGAACCGCAGGCTTCGGGGGAGAGTTGTGACGATAATCTCTTTCAAGAGAGATTGAGCCTGCTCTTCCCTACATCATTACGTCTTTAAAGTACAAGATACTATATAGAAGATACGTCCAGCAGTATTGCCAAACGTTTTGCACAGGAAGCAAATCGTACCATGCACACCCCGACACCTGCTACAGCCGCCGTAACCAGCAAACTGCTCATACTCCGCCTGCCTGTTGCTGATTGGCTGGTGTCTCGCCGCACCTGCACTCACACCACCACCGAGAGTCGACGTCTGGGCAGCAGCATGTACTCCTCAGAATATATTTGTGCTCCATGGAGTTGACATCTCTCGCTGGTAGACTAAGCCTTGGCTTTCGTGTACTAAGGGAGGTGGCAGCTTGAAGCCAGTATTCCAGCACCGCACATATTTTATTTATATTGCTATCACTATAACTTACTTGTCTTAGCGTAACTTTTCATTGCCAGTGATTATTCATGTCGTTTTGTTTGTTGACTTGTCCTGCATTTTATGAGATTGCCTTTATTCATGTCTTGTTTTCTAGAGTAATTAAAATTTAATTGTTTATATACTTGTGTTTTGTGTGTCTTCCCATTACCTTACCACAGACGAAAGGACAAACTTCTCTTTTTTTTTGTTATGTGATGAGGCCCTGCCCCCAGCTTTTGAAACAGCCGAACACCAACGCTTTACCGTCACAATATATATATATATATATATATATATATATATATATATATATATATATATATATATATTAGTATATTTTGGTAGCAGTCTTTGTTGTAAACATATATTGTTAAATATGACCGAAAAAGTAAGATTAATAATTCTAACACGAACTTTCTCAATATTTTTTATGTTTCTTTTCACTGTCGATGGTAATTGAAAAATCAATTCTCCAAAATTCAATTTTATTTTTAGTCTTGACGCGACACTTGAACGCGTTTCATAATGACTTATTACATTTTCAAAGACTTTAGTTTACACACACACAACTATAACCTGCAAACACTAAACAGAGTTCTACTATGCTATGATTTAAACAGCTTTCATCTTATATACCCACATTTGGGTGAGGTGATATGTTACAACAGTTTTGGATGAGGTGAACAAAACTTTCCCACACAAGATAGAGCAAACTTTCAACACAAGACAGATCACGAAACAATGTGTATAAATTGGGTAAATTAAAGGGAAGAATGAAAGTAACTGCAAAGGGCCTATTGGCCCATATTTATCTGCTTCTATATTGGTGTGGAGTCTTGAAATGGGTAGAATATAGTTGTGCATTAATTGGCTGCTGATTGCTGGTGTTGACATCTTGATGTGTAGTGCCTCGCAGATGTCAAGCCGACTGCTATCTGTCGGAAAATCCAACACCATTTAATATTACATACAGGCAGATAATATTGCTGCTGTATTGTATACACAAGTTAACCCATAGAAAATGTAACTTGTAGTGGAATTTCCGTCTATAGAAAACGGGATATCATTACCACATACTATTATAAATTCACCACCTATTATGGTGGGAATTATTCTTAAATACATTAGTCTTTGGACTTTACCATCATAAAAACATCTCATATAAATTAACTTAATTATCAGAATTAAAATAGAGTAAATGTGACCCATCTATCACTTACTGTCATCTGGACAATGTAGGCCAGTAGCGTCAGTTGTGAGGGAGTGGTCAGCCATTGTTATTGTACTTAGACCAGAGGCGCAGGGAGCAAATTTGGCTCCTGTTAATTTTACTTGGACGAAGTGTTATGGAAACCAAAGGTGTACCATCATCAACACGCTGTCAACAAATACAAGTTAAGTGTTCTGCTGAAACCCATTTATCTATCATTTGTGGCCATTAATGTCATTAGATAGGGTGGGCCAGTTAGATCACGAGATTGCCTCATACTAAAGGTAATTAAGCCTATTTCTTTATGGTTCCTTGTACAGTGTTTTCTCTGATATAGCTGTCATATATTAGGATTCTGGCTTCATAGCTAGCGCCCTTTTGACAGGTCAAGACGAGGAAGCATGCTTTGTGTGCCAGTTACTGGGTGATGGAAGCTACCTCAAAGAGGATAATTTGGTGTCTACATCCTGGTTATACCTGGTGGTCTAAGGCCTGCTGTACAATAAGATAAGGAACCTCTTCAATGTTTAATAATGTGTAGTTAATACTGTAGTTTGATTGGCTGCATATATATAAATTTAATATAAACCCCCCCCCCCTAATGTGTAGAGGATCGATTTGTGAGATTATTGCAGAAATACAGTCCACTTAACATCATACAAATTGCTATCGAAGTATACAAATTAACGTAAATATAAATTCTATATAAATTCATATAAATTAAATAAATATAAATCTCACAGGTCAGTTCCCACATTATTTGGTCCTTCGAAACCGAATTATTTGGACCTTCAGAACCGGAATATTTGGTCCTTTGAACCCACATTATTTGGTCATCTTCGAGTCGGATGACAGATTATTTGGTCATCTTAGTACCGGATGAACCAGTTAACCAGTGGATTCATTAAATATACTAGTGCAGTGTGATTTATACAAAGCCAGCAGTCAAAGACGGCGGCGTTGCCTCGTGCAAGCTCACGAGCCTCCCTCAGCCCAGTTAAGCCTTAGTCAGCGGTTTCATATGGTCACCCACAAATTTGGTGGCGTGTTATTCTATGAGATGACAGCGCTAATATTGAAACCAGCCAAATTAGTGGCTGTGTCTTCACAAGATTGTTCACGGATTTTGTGGTGTTAAATTTCGCTAGAGATTATCTACGAATTCTGTGGACTTTATTTCGCGAGGTCACTAATAATATTTAATACTTCTTGATAATATTAGAAGTTTTATAGAGGCAATTAAGAGGCTATTATTAATAATTGTGTATATTATTTCTCCAAAATAGAGAATTATTTAATATATTGCCTAGTGTTCACAATATAATATTTACTAATTGCCAACCCACAACAGGGTAGGATATTACTATTGACTAGTTGAACTATTTATTGTTCATCCTAGTCCCATTATTACCATAGTCTAGTTGTTCTATATTAAACAATCTAGCACCATTAATGAATGGTGCAGACCCTATTTTGGGTGTAAATTATATCAACTCGAGTTGAGTTGTGTATATATAATAATTTACTTATGATCATTACACCTTTGAGTGATTAATTAGTGTCTATACCATCCTAGGGTGATATAGAAGAGCTAACCTAAAGGTACTTCCAATGACACTGGTTTATCACTCAAATCATTAGTGTGTATGATTGTATATATATAATGTGTATTAATTTTAAGTGCTAACCTCTAGTAGAGGTAGGATTATTGCCTAGTGAGTGCAGAATTTTACCCTAGGCTACCATCAGTGCTTGTTCAGTATTATGAGCGACCCAAGTACAAGTCCCACAAGGCTTCACCAACTAACCAGTATGGATAATGCAGGGAGAATGAAAAGAACCCTTGCAGGTCTTAAAGGCCACTTAACAAGACAGATCAAGAAATGTGAAGATTTGTCACAACAATCTCCAGTTGATTATGCTGACCTGGAAAGCTGTTATCAAGCAGCTGCAGGTAAATTTGAGCAAATCAAATGCCAAATAGCAACATATGTGGCTGAACTTGCCAACACCAATTTATCAGAAACAGAAATAGACGACATTATGGTTGATCTAGCGAATTATGAAGATCACACTCAGGCCACATTACAGCCTTACGTCAAATTAATTGCCCAGAACAAGGCAACAGCAACAACAACAACAGTTGCATCTAATACGAGTCAAGCAATAGCTCGACTCCCTCCAATTAATTTACCCACTTTCTCAGGAAAAGATGAGGAAGATTGGGACGAATTTTGGAACAAATTCGTTGACCATGTGGACTCAAAACAATCTTTACCAAAGAGTAGTAAATTCTCTTATTTGCAAGGCCAATTATCAGGTGAGGCTAAAACAGTAGTATCCCATCTGAGATTAACTAATGACGGCTATGATCTGGCAGTAAAACTCCTCAAGGATAATTATGCTGATCCTGAAGTAAGAACATCACATTTAGTTCATGAGCTGTTGCATTTACCCCCACCGGAGGCTTCAGCTGATTCACTCCAAGTCTTCAAGCTGGAGGTAGAATCATTGATCAATGCCCTCAGCTTGACAACAGATACAAACGGGGCTGAGTGGGTCTTGAAAATAATTGTCCAGGAGAAAATACCTAGGGACATATTGAGACAAATGAGTGCTCATTACAATAAAAGCATCTTATCCATGAATGAAATATCTGAGGGTTTAAGGTCAGTAGTTCATCGATTACGAACACATGACAAATTAAAACCACCAAGTAAACCCTCAGAAACCAATAATAGTAAACCACAGAGTACCAAAGGTACTTCAAATCAATCTAGACAATATAATTCAACACCAAAGTGGAACAGTAGCAGTGTGGGCGTATATGCAGTGGGACCCTCCAAGCCTATAGTTACTGTGTCACCCAAGAACGTGACACCAAAGGGTACTGGAAGCTATGGAACATGTTTGTTCTGCAATGAGAAACATTCAATGTACCACTGCCCTAATTTTCCTGATAGTGACGCCCGTGTTGAGTGACTCAAAGATTTGCAACATTGCACGAGGTGCCTCAAGAAACATAACATCAACGACTGTGATACCCAATTACACACCTGTAATAGGTGTAACAAAGGTCAGCACCATGCAGCATTGTGCAGAGACACCAAAACAACGTCTCCAAACCCCAAGGTGGAAGATAGCATTCCCACCACAGTACAGTACTGTAAGGTGCAACAAACAAAGAGTGTCCAATCGGCAAAGTCAAGGTAATACGACTTTGCCTACTGCCCAAATTACCATCCTGAATAAGAGGGCCAAGGTCCATACCCGTGAGTTGTTTGACCAAGGGTCCCAGAGAACATTTGTCACTAAAAAGTTGGCAGATGAACTACAATTAAGGCCTGTAGCCCAGACGTCATTCAACATCTCAGGGTTTGTAACAGATGCAGGACCTCAAGTCTACCAGGTTGTACAACCATCAGTACGTTTAGGCAGGTACGTCTGTCGAGTACAATCCATTGTGGTGGACAAAATACCAGTAGACCTACAAGTTCAAGGTCTGAGAGCAACAGCCAAATTCCTGAGAAATAGAGGAATAAAATTGGCAGATAATATTAAGTCTGATCACCTCACCGACTTCGGTCTCCTTGTAGAGGCAGACTATTGTCATCGATTCATCGGTAGCCCTACTAAATATCAGGGCATAACCATGTTAAACTCTGCAGGAGGTAAATTACTCTCGGGCCCAGTATCAAGCCTGAGGAGACCTATGGCTGCAGGTAAACAATACTAGTAGAAATCTAAATTTGTCAGCTGATTATATTTCTCCAGTAGCATTATACTAAGGAGATTACAGCTGACTATACCAACAGAGGTTGATGTTAGTATCATCATTTAAAGCTGAAGATGAGTTCATGAGGCCTCAGTGGCAAATCAGTGAACAGTAGCCTAAACAGCTACAAGTCACTGCGACCAATGTCACTGATCCCATTTCAGTCTCAGAACCATACTTTACTTTAATGATGAGCTATTCAATCTTCTGAATCAATTAACTAAATTAAACCCCAATAAATCTGATGACTGATTTGATACATTTATTATTTAATCAAGATGTATTCCATGGGCCTCAGTGTTTATATATCAGTGACCAGTTACCTGAACAAACTTCAAGTTATATCTAATGTCACTGATCTCACTGCAGTCCTTGAATCATACTTGACTGTAGTACTTGATCACATTCAGTCTTCTGGATTAAATAATATGTAATTAGGCTTGAATTTTAGCCTTTCAACAGTTAACAGGGAAATGAAATCGCATTAGACTTCTAACCCCTGCAACTCGAGTACGGGACATCCGTCCTGTACGAACAGACGCACAAATGTGTGATTACTAACTACTAACATCAAATTAATCTAATAATTCGAAGGAGGAGTATCAGTGTTCGTCTGTTCTAAATAGGACTTCGACCCGTGAGCAGTCCCCAGGGAATTATGTTGGAAAATCCGACACCATTTAATATTACATACAGGCAGATAATATTGCTGCTGTATTGTATACACAAGTTAACCCATAGAAAATGTAACTTGTAGTGGAATTTCCGTCTATAGAAAACGGGATATCATTACCACATACTATTATAAATTCACCACCTATTATGGTGGGAATTATTCTTAAATACATTAGTCTTTGGACTTTACCATCATAAAAACATCTCATGTAAATTAACTTAATTATCAGAATTGAAATAGAGTAAATGTGACCCTTCTAACACTTACTGTCATCTGGACAATGTAGGCCAGTAGCGTCAGTTGTGAGTTAGTGGTCAGCCAATGTTATTGTACTTAGACCAGAGGCGCAGGGAGCAAATTTGGCTCCTGTTAATTTTACTTGGACGAAGTGTTATGGAAACCAAAGGTGTACCATCATCAACACGCTGTCAACAAATACTAGTTAAGTGTTCTGCTGAAACCCATTTATCTATCATTTGTGGCCATTAATGTCATTAGATAGGGTGGGCTGGTTAGATCACGAGATCGCCTCATACTAAAGGTAATTAAGCCTAGGTCTTTATGGTTCCTTGTACAGTGTTTTCTCTGATATAGCTGTCATATATTAGGATTCTGGCTTCATAGCTAGCGCCCTTTTGACAGGTCAAGACGAGGAAGCATGCTTTGTGTGCCAGTTACTGGGTGATGGAAGCTACCTCAAAGAGGATAATTTGGTGTCTACATCCTGGTTATACCTGGTGGACTAAGGCCTGCTGTACAATAAGATAAGGAACCTCTTCAATGTTTAATAATGTGTAGTTAATACTGTAGTTTGATTGGCTGCATATATATAAATTTAATATAAACCCCGCCCTAATGTGTAGAGGATCGATTTGTGAGATTATTGCAGAAATACAGTCCACTTAACATCATACAAATTGCTATCGAAGTATACAAATTAACGTAAATATAAATTCTATATAAATTCATATAAATTAAATAAATATAAATCTCACAGGTCGGTTCCCACACTATCGCTGTATCTATCTATGATTTCTGTGTTGTTTGTTAAGATTTCTCTGGTGATGGTCTGGTTGTGGGAAGAGATTATATGTTCCTTAATGGAGCCCTGTTGCTTATGCATCGTTAATCGCCTGGAAAGAGATGTTGTCTTGCCTATATACCGAGTTCTTTGAAGCTTACAGTCCTCAAGTGGGCATTTGAAGGCATAGACGACGTTGGTCTCTTAAAGCATTCTGCTTTGTATCTGGAGAGTTTCTCATGAGTAGGTTGGCCGTTTTTTTTTGTTTTATAGCAAATCGTCAATTGTATCTTCTGATTTTTGTCTGTAGGGATAACGTTCCTATCAACAATATCTTTCAGGACCCTTTCCTCTGTAAATCATAGCATAATAGAACTGTTTACTGTTTGCAGGTTATAGTTGTGTGTGTGTAAATTAAAGTCTTTGAAAATGTAATAAGTTATTACGAAACGCGTTCAAGTGCCACGTCAGACTAGAAATAAAAATGAATTTTGGAGAATTGATTTTTCAATTACCATCGACAGTGAAAAGAAACAAAAAATATTGAGAAAATTTGTGTTAGAATTATTAATCTTACTTTTTTGGTCATATTTAATAATATATGTTTACAAGAAAGACTGCTACCAAAATATACTATATATATATATATATATATATATATATATATATATATATATATATATATATATATATATAATATATCACACATTTTGATATTATAACTGAAAGCATAACATTTTTTAATGACTAAAAATAAACAATTATTTTATGATAAGTATACAAGTTGGAAACGTTACACTGGTGGACTCGTCCACCTCACACACACGTAATTATCATAAACACTTCTTGTTCACTTGATACAAGCTCTCTTCCTTAGACAATCGAATATAATACAGTCATACATTCTAATACATCATAAAACATAATTGCTCACCATATTATGGTAGGCTGCCACCATAGCATCCCAGCAAACCTTCTATATTAGCATAATATTGAATGTTGTATATGAGATACATTATGCAAATCACTCATATTATATGCAAATAATCTCCTACAATCTAAGTGGGTTGATAACAGATATGTTACTAATATAGAACTTGTGAGATCCACTAGATCATAACAATCATGGTCTACTGACTGTGATGGTGGAGAGTTCCCTGGACGCTAACTGGTGACCCTGGTATACAGACTGTGGTGGTGGAGAGTTCCCAGGACGCTAACTGGGGAGCACCCCTTCTGGGTAACCAATGGACGAGTTACCAGGTACAAGGGGGAGGACTTTATGTAACGTGCCTCAAACCCCGATTGTTACGGCCAATATGGACCAGTAACCGGGATCTTGTTGGATGAACCTCGTTTATAGTATCTGACCCCAAGTCGGTAGTACGCTTTCAAGAATTTGCTAGGTAGTGCAATAAGAGAAAGGGGGTTGAACAATACACTCAGTTTCTTTCACCAATATATTTACACTTATACCATTAAAATAAAATAAATAGGTTATTACTACACTTATTTACATTGATGTCACTTTCACACAGGACACCAAAAGCGCTCACATGCAGTGTTCGTGAACCCCCAACGTTTCCACCACTCAGTACCTTGTCTAACCGTATTGGGAAAAACTGATGAGTTCACCTTTCACGTTGGCCAGTCCACTGACACAGTTTCACGAGGTGCCTATACCCCACTATCGCTCTCCTGCCACATGCTGGCAGAAGACTTCAGCCACATGCTGGTTGGGGTCACCAACAACCATATACAGGAGTAGCTAACCCTTAG
Source organism: Procambarus clarkii (assembly GCF_040958095.1). Taxonomy (NCBI): domain Eukaryota; kingdom Metazoa; phylum Arthropoda; class Malacostraca; order Decapoda; family Cambaridae; genus Procambarus; species Procambarus clarkii. The sequence continues at coordinate 10,745,376 of NC_091208.1, read as the reverse complement.
CAGCAGACTCTAGCGACCACCTAGCAGCACTTCTCTACAGGCACCTCACTGTCGTCTGTTACTCTCCTAAGCAAATTCCCGGGGTACGCCGATCTCTTCCAACACTTGGGTAAACAGCAGCTAACACACTGCTTCAGATCGGCGGCGGCTTACTTAGTCATCTTCCAGAACCAAGTCGAGAGTATGTGGACTGCCCAAGTGTTGGGATCGAATTGTTGACAACCCAACACATTTAATTTAGGTTTATTCTGAATGTCTATCCTAATGCTTCGTTGTACTACAACGGGGTACATGAATCTGAACAGGTGTCAGCCTCAGCCGGACCTGTTGTCAGGTGCGACACACTTTGTGCCGAGGTCTGACAAAGGACAAGAAAATAAGATGGTATAAAACTTCATCATGGATATATTGTGATATATCTCTAATCACCTTATATACAATATGTTACAATGTATATATATATATATATATATATATATATATGTGTGTGCATTGTACACAAGTACAGTTAAATATATATATAGAGAGAAAGATACTACGACCATGCTACGGTCGTCTCTTGTCCGATTGATCTTCCCACTTATAAATCATCTACTTTCCTGCAATTCGTACCGCTATCAGGAAAATCGTTACCTCCACGCCGACCTCTAAATCTCACAGCTGTTATCTTCCATAACTTTCAAGAGCGTCGACCATGCCTCGAGGTCCTCTTCCTTCATTAGGGTGGAGCACACTAACAGTTGGGTCTGTTGGTCACACATCCAAACGCGACGACAGCCTGTTGACTCAATGGAGGGGAGTAGATGTCTGTTTCTCCACATGCTCCGGCCAGCACACGTTACCTCGCCCGGTGGTTCTGATTAGCTAACAGACATTCCCGCCACCGGACGAGCCACACCGTGCTGACAGTTAACGACCTCCATGGTTGTTAACCTCGTTCTTCCTGTAATAATGAACGTATGACTTAAATAATCGTGCCTTTATGCGATGAAATAACACGAATACGATATACCGTAACACTCCTCCCCCCTTAAAAGAGTTATTTCGAAGCATCCACACTAATTTTCTCTACCGGATGTAGTATTATTCCTTTTTCGTCCATCCTACAAAGATTCAACTCATTCTAGTAATGACATGTCTTATCAGACAAACCTTATCATTTTTGTAGACATGGTGCCGTACCTACTGACCACTGGTCTTTGGCGTACAGGATCTCCTTTTCCTCCGACTGCACACAAAATCTGTTTTAACAACAAATTATCTTTAAGTATATACAAAAAATACATATGTACATTTTCTGAACACACCGCTTTGGACGGTGCGGCTGATACAAGAGTACTTTCCTGAAGTCTACCGTCCTTCAGCACTTCACTATTTTCTTTTCTAAAACGTTTTATTTCACACTGTCTACTGTTTTCTTTATACCATACTACGGGATAATGCGTCAGCCATTACGTTTTCCTTTCCTTTAATGTGTACTATATTTAAGTTATAGTCTTGTAATATTAGAGCCCACCTGGTTAGGCGTTGGTTGGTATTCTTCATTTTATTTAAAAATACGAGGGCGTTATGATCTGTGAAGACCGTAACAGGTCCTATGCCCGCTCCCACGTATACCTCAAAATGCTGTAGCGCCATCACTAAGGCTAAGGTTTCCTTTTCAACAGTACTATATGCTCTTTGATTAGGTAAAAATTTCCTAGAGAAATAGGACACTGGTTTACAAGTTCCATTTTGGTTCCGAGTCAAAACAGCGCCCGCACCTACATCACTTGCATCGACAAAAAGGGAAAATGGCTTCTGAAAATCGGGTGAAACCAATACAGGGGCTTCTGTTAGCAATGATTTCGTTTTATTAAACGATTCTTGACAGGCTTCGTCCCACTGCCACTTCTTATGTTTCGCTAAAAGTCCTGTTAATGGTGCTGCAATGGTTGCAAAATTTCTGCAGAACTTTCTATAGTACCCCACCATGCCTAGGTACCTGAGTAAATCTCTTCTCCCTCTCGGCACAGGGTACTTATCTATGGCTTCAACTTTTTGTCTGACAGGGGCAACCTCCCCTTGTCCTACGATGTATCCAAGATATTGCAATTTTGCTTTGCCAAATTCACTTTTTGGGAGATTAATAGTCAAATTTACCTCTTCCAATTTATCAAACAACTCTTTTAGTTGATGAAGGTGTTCTTCCCACGAGTGTGAATACACTATGATGTCATCAATATAAACTGTACAACCTACCATCCCTTGTAGGATTTTATTCATAGCTCTCTGGAAACAACTTCCACTATTTTTCATACCGAATGGTAGTACTTTATATTGATAAAGACCGTCAGGTGTCACGAAGGCAGAGATTCTCTTGGCACTCTCTGAGAGGGGTATCTGATAGTACCCTTTCAGAAGGTCAATTTTAGATACGAACTGGGCGTGTCCTATTTGGTCAATACAATCCTCAATTCGAGGAATTGGGTACGAATCTGTGATAGTGACCGAATTCACCTTTCTGTAATCCGTGCACAACCTATGTGTGCCATCTGGCTTTTTCACCAGTAGACAAGGTGAGCTCCAATCACTGTCGCTCAATTCTGCCAGATCGTTATCCAATAGATATTTTACCTCACGTCGCATAATTTCTCTCTTTTCAGGATTTATTCTATACGGATGTTGCTTTATTGGTCGAACTCCTCCTACATTTACCTCGTGCGTAATTTCGCGGTGTCGTCGCGGTACGTCAGAGAATAGTGATAGGTATTTCATGAGAATCTCTTCTATGTCCTGCCTTCTTTGATCATCTAAGTATGTTAAGTGTGCATTCATCTCTCGTAACCACTGAGAATTAGAAATTCGGGCTCCATCTGCTCTTTCTAGCCTCTTATGGTTTAATTCCGTAAACTCGTTGGAAACTGCGCACATTACAGCAGTGTCTAGTTGCCCATCCTCATCTCTATCCCAATACCTTTTCATTAAGTTTACATGACATATCTGGGATTTTCTCGGTCTGTCAGGCATGTGTATTACGTACGTTAAATCACCAAGTTTCTTCTTGACCATATAGGGTCCACAAAATTTTGAATCATTTACCGTCCCTTTTACAGGTAGATAGACCAATACCTTATCACCTGCATTAAAACTTCTCTTTTTGGTACCTTTGATGTAATATTTTGCCATGGTCGCTTGGGATATTTTCAAATTTTCCTTCGCCATTTTTCGCGCCCTGAACAATCTGCATTTAAACTTTTGAACATACGTTTCCAAATTATCTCTTGAACCTTCAGATGTTAACCGATCCTTCAACATAACTATAGGACTTCTCACCGTATGCCCATATACTAATTGAAACGGTGTCATGCCTAAGGACTCAACTACTGAATCCCTGATAGCAAACATTATTGGGGCGATGGCCTCGTCCCACTGTGCCCCTTGCTCAGCACAATAAATTCGCAAAAGGCTCTTCATAGTGCCATGAAGACGTTCGATGGCCCCTTGAGATTGGGGATGATAGGGAGATGACCTAATCTGTTTCACATCCCAATCCTTCATTGTCTTGCGGAACAGCTTTGATTGAAAAACACTGCCCAAATCCTATTGCAAAACCTTTGGCATTCCTACCCACGAAAAATATTGCTGTAACCTGTCAAGCAATATTCTGGAGGTTATCTTTCGCACGGGAAATGCCTCGGGAAAACGAGTCGCTGAGCACATGATGGTAAATAAGTATTCGTTCCCTTTTCTTGTTCTGGGTAGGGGACCTACACAATCCACTATTATTCTTTCAAAAGGTTCCCCAAACGCTGGAATTGGCTTTAGATGGGCTCTAGGAAGTGCTGGAGCAGGTTTTCCCGCTCTCTGACAGGGTAAACAAGTTCTGCAATACCTTTTTACATCTGCAGCCATACCTGGCCAATAAAAATGGTCTTGTATTTTACTAAGTGTCTTATGAACACCGAGATGTCCCGCCATTTCTAATGCATGGGCAACTTCCAATACAGAGTTCCTATAACCTTTAGGTACCATCACTTGATCCTTTTTAACCCAGTCTTTGTCAGCTGGCGCGTGGTCTGATCGCCATTTTCGCATCAAAACCCCGTCGTCCAGGTAATAGTAAGTGGGTGACGTGATACAAGCATTTCCTCCCTTAGCTTCCTTTATATATTCTTCAAATTCTAATTTCTGGGCAGCTATAAACTCTGGTTTGCTTACCTTTATGTGGGATGGTAATTGTGGTCTTACTTCCACTCTCGCTGTACTTGGTGCGGCACTGTCCTCAAACAAGTCTTTCAATCCAAAATCCACCTCTTCCTCCTCCATTGCAGAAGATACGTCCATCCTCTCTGGCACATCTCTTAGTCGAGCACTGCGCTCGGGTTACAACGCAGGCTGGATATACTTCTATTTGATCATCTTCTGAGGGATCCTCCAGAATACTGGCGAGCGTTGTTATTACATTTTCATCTTCCACATTGTTTTGATGTTCGTTTGGTACATCACTGCGCAGTACCTCTGGCAACACACTTGAGCCGCACAAATCGTTGCCCAAGATGACATGTACTCCAGGAACGGGTATATCCAAGCACACTCCTAACATCACTTCATCTGTAAAGTAATCAGAGGTTAGCTTTACTGTACACACAGGTATATGCATCTCTGAATTTATACCCCGTACCTTTATTATTTGGCCATTTATACAAGATCCGTACTCAGGAATCAAGCTTTTCAGTATTAAGCTCTGATTTGCTCCCGTGTCACGTAATATTGTGACTTGTTGATCAGGCTGACCCCCAATGCTCACCATACCTTTGCTAATGAAAGGGTTATATCCTTTCGTAATGGACATCTTCTCCTGGGGCAATTCCTCCTCTAAATTTATATAAGGACTTCTGTATTTACTTACTGTGAGGGACACCACTCTTCTGCCTTGCCTACACTCTCTACTTAAGTGTCCAGGCTTGTTACATGTGTAGCATATTACCTGAGAAGAGAATCCTCGTCCTCTCGAACCACGTTGTCCATTATAATAGGATTCGCCACGTCTCCACTGTCCTGTACCTCGATATCTAGACGTATTTCCTCCCTGACCCGAGGGTGCGCTAGCCTGACCCTCGAATGCGTCACCTCCCGACGGAGAAAATTCCACATACCCCTGATTTTGTCGGGCTATTGGCTTGCCAGTATATCCACGACCATCTCTACTGTTCCACGTATACCGTCTTTTACTACCCTGCAACTTTGCGTGACCTTTTTCTTCATATTCCTGGAGACTTCTGTAAGCTTCCGTAATTACATCTGCTTTGTCCGCTGCTTCTAAGAGTGTTTTTATTCCTGCTTCTTGAACCTTAAACCTGGTGTCTGGAGTCACCATCTCCAAGAATTTTTCCATTAACATCAATTGTTTCAAGTCTTCGAAAGATTCTACCTTTTCGGAACCCATCCATCTTTGGAATCTACGTTCCAAATCTCTGGCTGTTTCAGCATATGTGCTCCTCTGTGTCTTTACCATTTCTCTGAACCGCTTCCGGTAAGCTTCAGGTGTCAGTAGAAATGATCTTAATACGCTGTTCTTCACAGTCCAGTAATTTTTACAATCGTCAAGAGAGAGCTGGGTATAGGCCTCTCTCGCTGCCCCAGTCAATCTTATTTGCACCAATTGGGCCCAATCCTCCTCTGGCCACTGCTTTAGTGTAGCAACTTTTTCAAAATGCTCAAAAAAAGACTCAGACTCTTCTGGACAAAATTGCGGAACCTCCTTTTCACGTGCCTTGTGATCATATGCTGCAGGCATAGGTGTGCTCTCCGAGTGTACCTCTCGCTCTCGCCTTTGAGCAGCCACAAATTTATTTGCTTCGATTTCCATTTGCTTCGTTTTCTCCTTTTCTAATTCTACACGCATTTTTTGCTCACACTCAAGTCTCACTTTCTCCAATTTCAGTTTCTCTAACTGAAACTGTCTCTCTTCCCTCTTAATTTGAGCTTCCAGTTTCAAACGTTCCAATTCATATTCTAAATTTCCACTCCTACGAGACGAATTAGAAGACACTTCCTCATTATCTTGTTCCCCACTTTCCTTTGCACTCACATCTAATCCTACCGCTCCGACGTCTTCGCGTCGAGACCTTACTTTATTTCCAAGTTCTTGTCTCATATAGACCACTTTAGTCGACACTAATTCTATCTCATAGTGTTCGGCGATTTGCTTCAGCTGTTCTTTCGTACAGCTCTCCAAAATCAATGGGTCCTCTTTTGTTATAAATTCTTGGACACGATCCATGATGAAAACTTTACCTGGCTAGATACCTAGATGACTAGCAATGGGTGCTGCAAGTGTGTATTGCTCAACACGCTCCCGGACAGGCCCCCATATGTGTTGGGATCGAATTGTTGACAACCCAACACATTTAATTTAGGTTTATTCTGAATGTCTATCCTAATGCTTCGTTGTACTACAACGGGGTACATGAATCTGAACAGGTGTCAGCCTCAGCCGGACCTGTTGTCAGGTGCGACACACTTTGTGCCGAGGTCTGACAAAGGACAAGAAAATAAGATGGTATAAAACTTCATCATGGATATATTGTGATATATCTCTAATCACCTTATATACAATATGTTACAATGTATATATATATATATATATATATATATATATATATATATATATATATATATATATATATATATATATATATATATATATATGTGCATTGTACACAAGTACAGTTAAATATATATATAGAGAGAAAGATACTACGACCATGCTACGGTCGTCTCTTGTCCGATTGATCTTCCCACTTATAAATCATCTACTTTCCTGCAATTCGTACCGCTATCAGGAAAATCGTTACCTCCACGCCGACCTCTAAATCTCACAGCTGTTATCTTCCATAACTTTCAAGAGCGTCGACCATGCCTCGAGGTCCTCTTCCTTCATTAGGGTGGAGCACACTAACAGTTGGGTCTGTTGGTCACACATCCAAATGCGACGACAGCCTGTTGACTCAATGGAGGGGAGTAGATGTCTGTTTCTCCACATGCTCCGGCCAGCACACGTTACCTCGCCCGGTGGTTCTGATTGGCTAACAGACATTCCCGCCACCGGACGAGCCACACCGTGCTGACAGTTAACGACCTCCATGGTTGTTAACCTCGTTCTTCCTGTAATAATGAACGTATGACTTAAATAATCGTGCCTTTATGCGATGAAATAACACGAATACTATATACCGTAACACAAGGTAAACTGCCATCCTCAGTACCACTGCTTCCACACGTCCCCTCTCTGGACATAAACGTCACTAATTAGACAGACGGTACACTGGGAAAACCATGAGGTAACACTCACTGGAGAGTGGACATTATGCTCTGTAGCACATCAGATGGCGCTGATCGTGCCATGCTATCCACCAGAGGTTGTCCACGTCAGTAGTGAAGATCGTGCCACATAGAGCCACCTGTGTATGGAAATCAGATAAGAAAATCAGAAGCGGGGAGCCACATAGTGCCACTCCATATTAGGTCACCCAAGGTGTGAGTGGTAGCAGTCGAAAAAACAGTGAAGATAGGTATCTATTATGCGCCACTATGATCATGTTCATTTACAGTAAAGTAGCCGCCTATGAAGGGCAATCAGATAATAAAATCAGAAGCGGAGTGCCACTTAGAGCCACTCCATATTAGGTCATCCAAGGTGTGGGGCAGCAACAGTCGTAAAAACAGTGAAGATAGGTATCTATTATGTGCCGCTATGTTCATGTTCATGTTCATTTATACAGAAAAGTATGACAGTATATTTAAGTAAAAAAAAATGAATTTATTTGTATAATAAACACTCAGGTGAGCGACAGTTACGCCCCCCTCTATGGGACAGGTGTAAAAACAGGATCCTCTCAGTAGGGGTGGTCCCCCCCCCCTCACCACCCTTCCTCGTACTTGATGACCTTGAGTGTACCGTAAGAGGGACCCGCCTCCCTTAGTTGTTTTTAAGTTGGTTATATTTTAAGCTTTTATACTTAAAGAAAGAGAAAAAGAAATAATCCTGATGATTTATAGATTATATTATCAAAGTACATAGGGTTAAACATAGTCGTATTGTAGGTCATCTCCCCCCACATAATATTTACTAACAAGGGCCCTCCTCCGTGCCCAGAGGTCCGTTGTGGGGTCTTCCTCCTCCTCCTCCTCCTGGGACGAAGATGATGACTTATCATCCCCGAGAGAGTGAATGGGATGTAGTGGGCCTCCCCCAGGTGACTGACTGCTGACGTCATAGGGTTCACTCTCGCTGGTGGGGCGTTGTCCTTCCTCTCCTTGTGGTTCAATGATGTCACCACCTTCACTCTCGGTGGACATTCCTTGGGCTGAGGTGTTGGGGTGGGGATCCGATGGTATGTCTGGGTGACCATACGCTAGGGTAGTGTATTTATTTAGGTAAAAGCGCTTATCATCAAATGCACTTAAACCCCTCTTAGTATTGAATGTGGTTGCCATCTGCCCCCCTATATTTCTTATTTGTGAATAATTGAAAGTATTTACTACACCATTACTGTGTAGGCTCTCTTTAAAGTGGTTATGTGTTAAAGATCTTTGCACAGCTCGGGGAATACCCTTAGCGGTGATGGAATTTTTATTGTCAAGCAAAAGCACACTATACATTTTGGGCTTGAGTGCCACAACTTCAAGGATGTGTTTATCTGACACCTCTGACTTTAACAGCCCTAAAACACCCTTTTTAGAAGGATCATACAAGGGGTGAGTTTCAGGAAAATTACTCGTATCCATCCACAAACTAAGGGGTTCTTTCCCCATCTCATTAAAGACATCTTCAGCTAGTAAGCTGAAAATGAAACTGTCTGTATCACTATACAGCAGTTGTACTCTATCTGAATAGTGGTTCTTAAGTACCCTGTACCAAAAATGGTACAAACTGTATTTTGCTAGCTCAAGAATCTGGAACCCAATGTAATTAGGATGAGTAATTTTAATGAATGGTCTGGAACTGACAGACAATAATTTATTGTCACCTAAATGCACCATTCGTTTAAAGCGAGGATTCTTCACCTCTCGTAAAAAGACCCTAGCTGAAGTCACTAGTTTGGTGTCAATGGCATAACGGGCTGGGTTCAGTAGTGTTTTACCAAAAACACTGTTCGTCAGTAATTTGAAGAGTGTTTTCCTATCGTTACTGCTGGAGGCATTTCTATTGTTAACGTTGGTGTTAACAAATTCTGCCATAAAATCTGACTGACGGAACTCGTAAATTGCATGTATTGTTTCCACTTCAAGTCCTATCTCAATAAATAGTTGTAAAAGGTGAAGAGATATGAAATAATGTTTCTTGGGGAGATGATCTCCAACCAGTTTAATATTTTTTTTAGGGAGATTTGTAATATTATTTGTTTCCAGAAGTCCCCTACTAAATGGTGAGATATTATTATAGACTGTGGGTTGGTTGGTGTTGTCGTCGTTGATCCTTCTCTACGGACAACCCAACCCACAACTCGGTAGAGTGCTTATACTAGGAGATCACCCTTGGCGCTTCTGGCTCTTGGAGAGGGGCTCAACGTCACACATTTAGGGGATGCGGCTCCAACACCTAGCCTCGTTGTCACGTGCACACACCCACTCGAGCCGCTGTGACTCCCCACTCTCTCCTTAGGTGATATGATCTCCTCAATCCCCTTTTGACTTATTAGTATTACTTTCTACCCTGTCCACAGCAGTGGTTCTTGGTTCTTTCTCTCTCTCCTTCTTTACTACCTCCTGGGAAGCCTCACTAGGACAAGGGCAAACACCAGCAAATTGGGATACATTTACTGGACAAAGCACATACACGATACATACACACATAATAATAATGAATCCTATACTCTATAATATTACAATCAGGTTGCACTCCAACACCATCAGAACTCTATCACCAGCTTATCAAGTGGTATCCTATCTCCTGGTTCACCACCTGATACTATTAACCTCCTCAAGTTGATCAAGCCTACATACACTGTTGCACTATCAGCAAGATAATGTATATATAGAAAACCAGCATTTGAATGCAATAACATATATCAGTATAAATGTTCATTGATACACAACAATGATTAATCGATCACTGTCAGTCCTCGAGCACATACATCTGTAGGTAATCAAGCCTACGACTGCAACTCTAAGCTTCAGAATAAATCACTCCTTGACATAAGAATGCAAACAGCCACTCACCTCTCACTGCGTCTTGCACGCTAATGACAACCAAACACTATCAACTCCCTACAAGTAATCCACCAGAACTTCCCCTTCCACCTCTGGAAGTTCACTACCCTAATATCCTTAGGTTCTTCCGGGCTTCACTACCAGGATCCTCTGCAGCTCCTCCAGGCTGCTATCATGAAGTTTCCTTGAGCAACTACGGTGCTTCACCCTTCTGCTAGGGTCCTCCACAGCTCTCTTGGCTGCTACACCATGAAGTTTCCTCGAGCAACTATGGTGCTTCTCCACCTCTACAGAAGCACGTGACACTCCTCTTCACTGCTGCTTCTCACAGCTCGAGGTCCTCTGCTCCACTACCTTGGAGTCTCATCAGCTACTTCATCTGCTGGCTTCGAAGTTCTCAGCAACTTCTTCCCCCAAGGACAAACCTGCAACCCATCGACACTCCAATAAAATGTTCCCCTTTAACACATAAACAAAAATAACCACACAATATGCTTGCCTCAAACCTCTATCTGTCCTCTACATACAGTGAGAGTGGACTCCCCCGTTTTGGGCGGGTCCATACTCCACCTCGCCTGGCGGCGGTCCTCACTCGCTGGGAGGGTCTTCCTCCCTCAGTCGTCCGTCAGAGCTCAGAGAGGACGGACGTCGTTCCGTGTTCCTCCCTCTTCACTCTCCTATTTCAGGCCTTCTGCCTTATTAAAACATGTCTAACTTATAAATAAACATTGCTACTGTCGCTGGGCACACGACCAACTACAAGCAATCACTATGAACTGGCGTATATCGTGCTTACCACAGATTAACTGATCGAGGGCGCTTTCCCTCTGACGGCGTCTGGTCAGGGCGCTCCACACAGCCCACGAAAATGCCTCTGAGTAGCTTATTAAACTCTGCTCGTCGACCAGGACTTGATACCACAACGTTCCCAGCTCGGTTCCACAGCTGGCACGTCTACACACTTCTCTTCTCTTCGAGATATATCACTAGGGGTTCCCTTCTGACGGGAGCTCACGGAGCGCAGCTTTCCCCTGCGATGTCTGGCACTCAAGTGAGGTCAAAGCCCTTCCAGAAGCGAGCCTCACGCCTCCAGCAAAATGTCCACATCTCCTAGCCAGTCATTTATCTATTTCCTTACTCACTGCCCATAATCTTAAATTGTTTTACATATCCAACCAGCCATTTTACATATGGGTTATCACCTCAATATTTGCTAGACCTTCTAGTTAGGTCAGGCTTGATGAATAACTCTCAAGGAGGGAGACTCGTTTCTCCTGTAGGCTGAGATCATAACAGATATCCTCCATACTTATTCCCCTATGGTGTAAACAAAGGGGTAGATCGTCTGTTAGTCTAGCTATTTCAGGTCTTATGTGTTTGGTGTCAATTAAGAGCCAGTACCCTTTGTTAGAAGAGAATGGCTGTTCTGTCATTATCTTCCCCCCGCTAATGAAGGAGTTCATCTCATCACATGATAGTCTCCTTAGTCCCCCATAGGGCAATTTCTTAGTCATACAACTCCCATAGAGGGAGTTGAAATCTAGATACAGTAAGAATGAAGATCTATCCTCCTGGGGGTTAAAAGATGGGTTGACATAGCGGTTGTTAGCTCTGGCGTAACTCCTAACTGCAGTTGTAAAACCCCCTCGTATGTTTTGTGATAAGAGATTGTGCAACGTCACATCTGCACTTAACTCCAACGATATTCTGCTACTTTTCAGGAAGCAGTCGTAGGAGTACCCTGGGAGGCTACAATAGTGTGTCAATTCTTAAGAATATATATCATTTAGAATTGCCCTGTGGTGTGTAAAAATGTCAGCCAGTAATCCTACATCACACCTCAAATAAATGAGGAGGTAGTCTTTTAATGTCCTACACCCTGTAGCCTCCCATACTAATTTAGAATGTCTATATTCTTCCAAAGTTATACCTGATTTGTTTAGGGAGCTGTAGAACATTTCAATAGGAGGGAGTGTTGTGTCATTAAAGCAGCTGATTTTTGTGGTATATTCATAAGGGAAAAACTGCTTACCCTTTAAGAGTAGGTGGTGACTCTTTTTGGGCAAACCTTCTATCATTGAGTGAGTGAATGTTAAGGGGCTGGCTGAATCAATGTGGGTCTTTGCTAGGGATGAAAGACTACCTGTAATAAAAGCCAGTGAATCTAGAAATTTAAGCTTCCCTATTTCTACCTTAAGATATTTCGTCCCCTGTCTCATGAGGATATTGCTCTTAATATTTGAACCCATGGCAAACTCCCTCAAAATTAAGCCCATGTCATAAGACATATTATGAGCAATTAGGACTAAACTCTCTAGAGCATTCTTGTGGCAGAGGTTGCAGTAATTACATAGAGCTCCAATATAATTGAGTTTTTCCCTAAGGTGATCATGATGTTGAACCTTGAAATTGGAGGGGGTAAATACCTCCTCACAAAACTGACAGTGAGTCTGTCTCCTAAAATGTATCATATCCTCAAGAGACATGTCTATTTCATAATGGGGGAGAGTGGATCTGATAATTTCCCATTTGGTAGCAACTCGCTGCATGAAATGAGTAACACTGTCCCCCCCCAAAATAAGTAAATTTATCAATGACAGTGTGGTTCCTATCAACAATTATATAGCTGTATGCTATAGGTCTATGTATGGCTGTAACAGAACCTAGACAATCCTCAGTGCTTAGGACACACTCAAAATCAAAATAGCCCACATGGGAAGGGGGGTAACCTTTCCCCATATTTTTAAAATGGAGTGTGTCCCCAGGCTGAGGGTAAATAATTTTCTGAGTGATGTCGCAGGAAGATGAGTGATTTGTTAGCTCAGACGAATTTTGATATTCTGAGAGACAGTTTCTACAGAAGACTGTCTTTCGTCTGTGGCTGCGAGTAAAGTTCTGTAGGAACTTGTCGAACTCCTTAATAAGGGCCACATGAGATTCTCCCAATAACAATAAAGGAACTATGACCGAGTACTGTCTGCTACCACGACGACAAAGAGAGACGTGATAGACACCGTCTGTATGTTTGTGTATTGAATACAAAAAAATGGATAGTTTATTTCTATTCTCCAATTTAGAGATATCCTCCCACGACAGAGGGAAGGATAAATTGTCGTATTTGACCATTTTCCTAATCCTAGAGTGAGACTCTACAAGTCTCCCTATACGTCTCCACTTCCACCCTTGTTGTGATGCCAGAAAAGCAGCAATGCACTGAATAATGCATGTTTTATTGTTACCAGCCGGGTTTGGGTTGAAGACCTCATATCGTCCCCTTAGAAAGGGGGGATAAGGGACATAATCCCCCAAAACCGACCTTACACTTGCATTACAGATGACGATTTTGAGGAAATCGACATTATATAATATGAAACCACTCCCCTCTGTTTCTGAAAGGAGATCTTCCAGACGTGTAATCATATAACCCACCCAGCTATCAATAAGATTACCCACATCCTCAAGAGTTACCAGTCTAGCAGGTGTTGTTATGAAGTGTTCCCTAAAGTCATCATCTTCTGTGAGTCGTTGTTATAAAAGTGTTACCTTTACTTCGAGAAGGATTTTTAATGATGAAGTAAAATTGCCATGTCCCCCAAGAGAATTCATGTAATTCTCTATTTCAGATATGTAATAGTCCATAAAGTTGCTTAGGAGTCCTATAGGGTCTGTGGCGAAGGCTGAGGGGATGGAATATTCCATCCTAGTAAAGAGATCCCCAGGGCCCCCACCCTATTAATTAAGTGGGGAGTGTCTATAACATCCTCCTCATCTGGGGAATTTTCATCACTAATTAGGTCATTAACTCGATTGTTGACAGGAGGTCTAAGACCACTAGGGCCCGGCTGAGAGATGTCACCCCTATCACCACCACCATCGTCGTCATCATCATCATCATCATCATCACTCATCACTTCCTCTTCCCCCTCCCCTCCATTTGCAATGGACTGTCTAACCCCACCACCACCTAAGGGGTTATTGTCACGCTGTGCTTTGTCATGTTCCTCTCCTACCTGCCTCTGAATCACCCCTGGAAAATAATAATAATAATAATAATAATAATAATAATAATAAAAGGCAACACCCACTCGCTAAACCCCATGACATAAGTTCTCAAAAAAAAGATTCTTAAGAGAAATAAAGGTGGAGGGTTTATTCACTCACCACGGGGGCATTTTTGTAGATGTTCAGAGGTCAACTCCTCACACACAGAGGTCCCACAATTATCACAAGGGAAAGTGTGGTGAGGTCTCAAGGTGGTATTTCCACACAAGAAGCACATGAAGCCATCCTCTCTGGAAGGGAGGGTGGGCTGGCGACGTTTACCTAATGAAGGAAATAGTGTATAATTTATATACACACACTCTCCCACACTCACGGGGAAGGGGAAAACCCATCTTAATATTTCTCATTTGAATTAAATATCCATAAATAAATAAATAAATAAATAAATAAATAAATAAATAAATAAATAAATATATAAAATACGATCATACCTCCAGCACAGGTTCTCCTGTGTTCACCACTAGACTGTACACATGCAGTTTCTCCGCAGAAGAAACATGTGTAACACCTATGAACGAAGAGATGTGATGAGCGCCATCCACAAATTCTACAAATATCACCAACTCGAGACATCACAATCACGCTTACCTAGAATAAATAAATAAATAAATAAATATATATATATATATATATTAGTATATTTTGGTAGCAGTCTTTCCTGTAGACATATATTATTAAATATGACCGAAAAAGTAAGATTAATAATTCTAACACGAATTTTCTCAATCTTTCGTACATTACGCTTCACTGTTGGAGGTAAATCAAAAATCACTTCTCCAAAATTCATTTTTATTTCTAGTCTGACGCGACACGGGCGCGTTTCGTAAAACTTATTACATTTTCAAAGACTTCACAAATACACAACTGATTAGAACTTACGTCTCTCTGATATTATATCTACATTTGAGTGAGGTGGGAAGGGTGATGTGGCATTAACACAAGACAGAACAGGAGGGGATATTAATAGGGTATTAAAAGTATCAACACAAGACAGAACAGAAACAATGGGTATTGAATAGAAGTGTTTGTAGAAAGCCTATTGGTCCATATTTCTTGATGCTTCTATATTGGAGCGGAGTCTTGAGGTGGGTAGAATATAGTTGTGCAATAATTGGCTGTTGATTGCTGGTGTTGACTTCTTGATGTGTAGTGCCTCGCAAACGTCAAGCCGCCTGCTATCGCTGTATCTATCGATGATTTCTGTGTTGTTTACTAGGATTTCTCTGGCGATGGTTTGGTTATGGGAAGATGTCTCTCTTCCCATAACCAAACCATCGCCAGAGAAATCCTAGTAAACAACACAGAAATCATCGATAGATACAGCGATAGCAGGCGGCTTGACGTTTGCGAGGCACTACACATCAAGAAGTCAACACCAGCAATCAACAGCCAATTATTGCACAACTATATTCTACCCACCTCAAGACTCCGCTCCAATATAGAAGCATCAAGAAATATGGACCAATAGGCTTTCTACAAACACTTCTATTCAATACCCATTGTTTCTGTTCTGTCTTGTGTTGATACTTTTAATACCCTATTAATATCCCCTCCTGTTCTGTCTTGTGTTAATGCCACATCACCCTTCCCACCTCACTCAAATGTAGATATAATATCAGAGAGACGTAAGTTCTAATCAGTTGTGTATTTGTGAAGTCTTTGAAAATGTAATAAGTTTTACGAAACGCGCCCATGTCGCGTCAGACTAGAAATAAAAATGAATTTTGGAGAAGTGATTTTTGATTTACCTCCAACAGTGAAGCGTAATGTACGAAAGATTGAGAAAATTCGTGTTAAAATTATTAATCTTACTTTTTCGGTCATATTTAATAATATATATATATATATATATATATATATATATATATATATATATATATATATATATATATATATATATATATATATATATATATATATATATATATATATATATATATGCGAACAAGCCTGAATGGTCCCCAGGACATATGCAACTGAAAACTCACACCCCAGAAGTGACTCGAACCCATACTCCCAGAAGCAACGCAACTGGTATGTACAAGACGCCTTAATCCACTTGACCATCACGACCGGACAAAATGAGGTGATAGCCGAGGCTATATGAACCACCCCACCGCCGGCACTCGGATAGTTATCTTGGGCATAGCATTTTACCAAATCACCTCATTCTTTGGGGCACACGTGAGGAACACAAATGCGAACAAGCCTGAATGGTCCCCAGGACATATGCAACTGAAAACTCACACCCCAGAAGTGACTCGAACCCATACTCCCAGAAGCAACGCAACTGGTATGTACAAGACGCCTTAATCCACTTGACCATCACGACCGGACAAAATGAGGTGATAGCCGAGGCTATATGAACCACCCCACCGCCGGCACTCGGATAGTTATCTTGGGCATAGCATTTTACCAAATCACCTCATTCTTTGGGGCACACGTGAGGAACACAAATGCGAACAAGCCTGAATGGTCCCCAGGACATATGCAACTGAAAACTCACACCCCAGAAGTGACTCGAACCCATACTCCCAGAAGCAACGCAACTGGTATGTACAAGACGCCTTAATCCACTTGACCATCACGACCGGACAAAATGAGGTGATAGCCGAGGCTATATGAACCACCCCACCGCCGGCACTCGGATAGTTATCTTGGGCATAGCATTTTACCAAATCACCTCATTCTTTGGGGCACACGTGAGGAACACAAATGCGAACAAGCCTGAATGGTCCCCAGGACATATGCAACTGAAAACTCACACCCCAGAAGTGACTCGAACCCATACTCCCAGAAGCAACGCAACTGGTATGTACAAGATGCCTTAATCCACTTGACCATCACGACCGGACAAAATGAGGTGATAGCCGAGGCTATATGAACCACCCCACCGCCGGCACTCGGATAGTTATCTTGGGCATAGCATTTTACCAAATCACCTCATTCTTTGGGGCACACGTGAGGAACACAAATGCGAACAAGCCTGAATGGTCCCCAGGACATATGCAACTGAAAACTCACACCCCAGAAGTGACTCGAACCCATACTCCCAGAAGCAACGCAACTGGTATGTACAAGACGCCTTAATCCACTTGACCATCACGACCGGACAAAATGAGGTGATAGCCGAGGCTATATGAACCACCCCACCGCCGGCACTCGGATAGTTATCTTGGGCATAGCATTTTACCAAATCACCTCATTCTTTGAGGCACACGTGAGGAACACAAATGCGAACAAGCCTGAATGGTCCCCAGGACATATGCAACTGAAAACTCACACCCCAGAAGTGACTCGAACCCATACTCCCAGAAGCAACGCAACTGGTATGTACAAGACGCCTTAATCCACTTGACCATCACGACCGGACAAAATGAGGTGATAGCCGAGGCTATATGAACCACCCCACCGCCGGCACTCGGATAGTTATCTTGGGCATAGCATTTTACCAAATCACCTCATTCTTTGGGGCACACGTGAGGAACACAAATGCGAACAAGCCTGAATGGTCCCCAGGACATATGCAACTGAAAACTCACACCCCAGAAGTGACTCGAACCCATACTCCCAGAAGCAACGCAACTGGTATGTACAAGACGCCTTAATCCACTTGACCATCACGACCGGACAAAATGAGGTGATAGCCGAGGCTATATGAACCACCCCACCGCCGGCACTCGGATAGTTATCTTGGGCATAGCATTTTACCAAATCACCTCATTCTTTGGGGCACACGTGAGGAACACAAATGCAAACAAGCCTGAATGGTCCCCAGGACATATGCAACTGAAAACTCACACCCCAGAAGTGACTCGAACCCATACTCCCAGAAGCAACGCAACTGGTATGTACAAGACGCCTTAATCCACTTGACCATCACGACCGGACAAAATGAGGTGATAGCCGAGGCTATATGAACCACCCCACCACCGGCACTCGGATAGTTATCTTGGGCATAGCATTTTACCAAATCACCTCATTCTTTGGGGCACACGTGAGGAACACAAATTGCGAACAAGCCTGAATGGTCCCCAGGACATATGCAACTGAAAACTCACACCCCAGAAGTGACTCGAACCCATACTCCCAGAAGCAACGCAACTGGTATGTACAAGACGCCTTAATCCACTTGACCATCACGACCGGACAAAATGAGGTGATAGCCGAGGCTATATGAACCACCCCACCGCCGGCACTCGGATAGTTATCTTGGGCATAGCATTTTACCAAATCACCTCATTCTTTGGGGCACACGTGAGGAACACAAATACGAACAAGCCTGAATGGTCCCCAGGACATATGCAACTGAAAACTCACACCCCAGAAGTGACTCGGACCCATACTCCCAGAAGCAACGCAACTGGTATGTACAAGACGCCTTAATCCACTTGACCATCACGACCGGACAAAATGAGGTGATAGCCGAGGCTATATGAACCACCCCACCGCCGGCACTCGGATAGTTCAGGCTTGTTCGCATTTGTGTTCCTCACGTGTGCCCCAAAGAATGAGGTGATTTGGTAAAATGCTATGCCCAAGATAACTATCCGAGTGCCGGCGGTGGGGTGGTTCATATAGCCTCGGCTATCACCTCATTTTGTCCGGTCGTGATGGTCAAGTGGATTAAGGCGTCTTGTACATACCAGTTGCGTTGCTTCTGGGAGTATGGGTTCGAGTCACTTCTGGGGTGTGAATTTTCAGTTGCATATGTCCTGGGGACCATTCAGGCTTGTTCGCATTTGTGTTCCTCACGTGTGCCCCAAAGAATGAGGTGATTTGGTAAAATGCTATGCCCAAGATAACTATCCGAGTGCCGGCGGTGGGGTGGTTCATATAGCCTCGGCTATCACCTCATTTTGTCCGGTCGTGATGGTCAAGTGGATTAAGGCGTCTTGTACATACCAGTTGCGTTGCTTCTGGGAGTATGGGTTCGAGTCACTTCTGGGGTGTGAGTTTTCAGTTGCATATGTCCTGGGGACCATTCAGGCTTGTTCGCATTTGTGTTCCTCACGTGTGCCCCAAAGAATGAGGTGATTTGGTAAAATGCTATGCCCAAGATAACTATCCGAGTGCCGGCGGTGGGGTGGTTCATATAGCCTCGGCTATCACCTCATTTTGTCCGGTCGTGATGGTCAAGTGGATTAAGGCGTCTTGTACATACCAGTTGCGTTGCTTCTGGGAGTATGGGTTCGAGTCACTTCTGGGGTGTGAGTTTTCAGTTGCATATGTCCTGGGGACCATTCAGGCTTGTTCGCATTTGTGTTCCTCACGTGTGCCCCAAAGAATGAGGTGATTTGGTAAAATGCTATGCCCAAGATAACTATCCGAGTGCCGGCGGTGGGGTGGTTCATATAGCCTCGGCTATCACCTCATTTTGTCCGGTCGTGATGGTCAAGTGGATTAAGGCGTCTTGTACATTCCAGTTGCGTTGCTTCTGGGAGTATGGGTTCGAGTCACTTCTGGGGTGTGAGTTTTCAGTTGCATATGTCCTGGGGACCATTCAGGCTTGTTCGCATTTGTGTTCCTCACGTGTGCCCCAAAGAATGAGGTGATTTGGTAAAATGCTATGCCCAAGATAACTATCCGAGTGCCGGCGGTGGGGTGGTTCATATAGCCTCGGCTATCACCTCATTTTGTCCGGTCGTGATGGTCAAGTGGATTAAGGCGTCTTGTACATACCAGTTGCGTTGCTTCTGGGAGTATGGGTTCGAGTCACTTCTGGGGTGTGAGTTTTCAGTTGCATATGTCCTGGGGACCATTCAGGCTTGTTCGCATTTGTGTTCCTCACGTGTGCCCCAAAGAATGAGGTGATTTGGTAAAATGCTATGCCCAAGATAACTATCCGAGTGCCGGCGGTGGGGTGGTTCATATAGCCTCGGCTATCACCTCATTTTGTCCGGTCGTGATGGTCAAGTGGATTAAGGCGTCTTGTACATACCAGTTGCGTTGCTTCTGGGAGTATGGGTTCGAGTCACTTCTGGGGTGTGAGTTTTCAGTTATATATATATATATATATATATATATATATATATATATATATATCATTGAATATGACCGCATATTCTGTATTTATTATTTTCTGGTTTAGGGCTTCTATCCCTCTAACTATTTTCTTAGCATCAGGGCTTAATTGAAATAGGAGTTCTCCAAAACTCATTTTCGTACTTTTAAGGTGAAGAAAAGAAGTGATTTACTATAGAGTGTATTACACTTATTTGTATAATTTGCACGACGTTTCGAACCTCCATGGTTCATTCTCAAGTGAACAGATCTTACAATACTAGTTGATTTTATACCCGCATTAGGTCAGGTGATAATACAATGAAGGTGAAAACATGGGGGGGATACATAAGGGATAAACATAGGGGCTGCAGAAGGCTTATTGGCCCATATGAGGCATCTCCTATCTAAACACAAAGATTAATCCAGTGTAATTGGCCTGTTATGTTGGACATTGTCTTCTGTGTTGGCATCGATATGTTCTTGTCTTGTCCTTACTCTCATGGTGGGTAGAGTAAATAGTTCCGTGATTTCTCTGCCCGAAACGCTTTGCGTAATAGTGGCTTTAGGCATTGTATGTACTAGTTTTTATCTATAAAGCCAACAAACTTTGTAAAATCTCTTTATGTATGTACCTTTGCCTAAATAAAAATTATTATTATTAATTATTATTATTATTTGGGTGTTCATGGTAGGTCGCTCTATTCTTATGTGAATTGCCTCAAGAATTTGTAATCTTCTTGAATCTTGGGTTTTGTCTATTATGCAAGTATTCTTGTTCAACATTTTTCTTGTTAGAGTAATGTCATGGGCTTGTCTCATGTGATTCCTAGGGGCACCAGATTGAAGATGGCATGTCAAACGCCTCGTCAGCTTGGTCGACGTCATACCTATGTACTTACATTGAAGGTTACATCCTTCGTGGGGGCAAGTGTACATGTATACAACGCTTGACTGCTGTAGAGGGTTCTCCGTCGGCTTCGGGCTGTTTCTATAGTAAATCACTTCTTTTCTTCACCTTAAAAGTACGAAAATGAGTTTTGGAGAACTCCTATTTCAATTAAGCCCTGATGCTAAGAAAATAGTTAGAGGGATAGAAGCCCTAAACCAGAAAATAATAAATACAGAATATGCGGTCATATTCAATGAAACATGTTTGAAAGAAAACCTGCTGCCAGTATACACCAATATATATATATATATATATATATATATATATATATATATATATATATATATATATATATATATATATATATATATATATATATATATATATATATATATATATATATATATCCGCCCCAGCACTCAAATCAGTCCACTTCTCATTCCTGCTCCTACTTATCTATATAAATATATATATATATATATATATATATATATATATATATATATATATATATATATATATATATATATATATAACCCTTATATGAAATAGATACTAATTTACTTATATCTCGGTCTAGACGGGGAGGAGAGTGGTCGGTTTCGTCACTATTTCAATAATACATGTTTGGGGGGGGGGGGGAGGTGTAGCATCCTTTTATTGACTCAGAACAGTGGGGGGCAACGTTGCCACATACAACACCTCTCAGTCCTTTTTGTAAGAGAAGGGTTAGGCCTGCTGTAGAAAACTTTTTTTTTCCTCTCGTCTGGAGGTCATCACTAGGGGACTTCTACTTCAAAAAAACATCAGGAGGACTGGCTATGCCCTGAGGGAGTGACATTCCTTGGTGGGTGAATACACACACACACACTCACATACACACACACACACACACACACACACACACACACACACTCACACTCACACACACACACTCACACACACTCACACACACACACTCACTCACACTCACACACACACACACACTCACACACACACACACACACACTGCAGAGGGCAGCAGAGGGCAACTGCAGAGGGCAGCAACTTTAGCGCATAGAATGAGAGCGAAGCTGCTGGTCATGGGGGACCTAAATCACGGAGAGATAGATTGGGAAACGAGGAATCCCCATGGCGGGGAAGAGACCTGGGGAGCGAAGCTGGTAGACGTTATTGACAGGAATTTCCTAACACAGCATGTGGAAGAAGATACTAGGGAAAGAGGAGGGGATACGCCCAGCCTATTAGATCTCATTATCACTCAGAATGTAGAAGACATCGAGCAGTTGGAACATGAAATACCACTAGGAGCTAGTGACCATTGTGTCCTAGTCTTTGACTACATGATGGAGTTTAAAATTGTGACCAAAGGACAAGAGGTCCGGGAAAGGAGACTTGATTACAGAAAAGGGGACTACAGAAGGATAAGGGACTACCTGGGAGAAGTGCAGTGGGAGGAAGAACTTAGAGGAAAAACAGTGCAAGGTATGATGAACCAAGTCATATTGAAATGCAAGGAGGCTGAAGATAGATTTATTCCAACAATAAAGGAAAAAAGCAGGAGGGAATATAATAACCCATGGTTTAATAGACAGTGTCAGGAAGCAAAGGTGAGAAGCAGGAGGGAGTGGAGGAAGTACAGAAGACAAAGGACAGAGGACAACAGGATAAAATGTAACAGAGCTAGGAATGATTACATTAACATAAGACGAGTGTCGGAAAGAAATTATGAGAATGATATTGCAGTCAAAGCGAAAAAGCAACCAAAATTACTACATAGCCATATAAGAAGGAAGATGTCGGTAAATGACCAAGTGACAAGACTGAGGAAAACAGAAGGGGCATATACAGAAAGCGACAAGGAAATCTGCGAGGTACTGAATGCAAAATTCCATGGAGTGTTCACAACCGAGCCTGAGCAGCTCCCTTTGTTAGAAGAGATTACCCAAGATGAAAGACTATCAGATATAGAGGTGACAGCAGAGGATGTAATGAAACAGTTGACAACACTGGATGCAAATAAAGCTGTTGGACCAGACAAAGTATCACCGTGGATACTTAAAGAGGCAGGCAGGCTCTCAGCGTGCCTCTGGCAATGATCTTTAATGAGTCACTTATGTCGGGAGAATTGCCCAGTTGCTGGAAGGAGGCAAATGTCGTACCGATTTTCAAAAAAGGTGATAGGGAGGAGGCACTTAACTACAGACCCGTATCACTGACAAGCATCCCCTGCAAAATACTTGAAAGAATAATTAGGCTAAGACTTGTTGAACACCTGGAGAGCATTGGGTTTGTAAACAAACACCAACATGGGTTCTGGACAGGGAAATCATGCCTAACAAACCTTTTAGAATTCTATGATAAAGTAACAAGGATAAGGCAGGACAGAGAAGGCTGGGCAGACTGCATATTTCTTGACTGCCAAAAGGCCTTTGATACGGTACCGCACATGAGACTGCTATACAAACTTGAGAGGCAGGCAGGAGTAAGCGGAAAGGCCCTAGTATGGGTGAAGAACTACCTAACAGGAAGGAGCCAGAGGGTAATGGTAAGGGGCGAAAAGTCGGACTGGCGAACAGTAACAAGTGGAGTACCTCAAGGATCGGTGCTGGGACCAATCCTCTTTCTAATTTACGTAAATGATATGTTTACAGGAGTGGAATCATACATGTCAATGTTTGCAGATGACGCAAAATTAATGAGAAGAGTTGTGACAGACGAGGATTGTAGGATCCTCCAAGAGGACTTAAACAGGCTGCAGAGATGGTCAGGGAAATGGCTACTGGAGTTTAACACCAGTAAATGTAAAGTTATGGAAATGGGATCAGGTGACAGGAGACCAAAGGGACAGTACACAATGAAGGGGAACAGCCTACCTGTAACGATTCGAGAAAGAGACCTGGGAGTGGATGTGACACCTAATCTAACTCCTGAGGCACATATAAATAGGATAACGACAGCAGCGTACTCTACACTGGCGAAAATTAGAACTTCATTCAGAAACCTAAATGAGGAAGCTTTTAGGGCACTTTACACTGCCTACGTGAGACCCGTCTTAGAGTATGCCGCGCCATCATGGAGCCCCCACCTGAAGAAACACATAAAGAAACTGGAGAAGGTTCAGAGGTTTGCGACGAGGCTTGTCCCAGAGTTACGAGGGATGGGATATGAAGAGCGGCTGAAGGAACTGAACCTAACGACACTAGAGAAAAGAAGGGAGAGAGGAGATATGATAGGGACATATAAAATACTCAGGGGAATTGATAAAGTGGAAATAGTTGAAATGTTCACACGTAATAATAACAGAACGAGGGGACATGGGTGGAAACTGGAAACTCAGATGAGTCACAGAGATGTTAGGAAGTTTTCTTTTAGCGTGAGAGTAGTAGAAAAATGGAATGCACTTGGGGAACAGATTGTGGAAGCAAATACTATTCATACTTTTAAAACTAGGTATGATAGGGAAATGGGACAGGAGTCATTGCTGTAAACAACCGATAGCTAGAAAGGCAGGATCCAAGAGTCAATGCTCGATCCTGCAAGCACATATAGGTGAGTACATATAGGTGAGTACACACACACACACACACACACACACACACACACACACTCGCTCTCACACACTCGCTCTCACACACTCTTTCTCACTCCCATATATATATATATATATATATATATATATATATATATATATATTATATATATATATTATATATATATATATATATATATATATATATATATATATATATATATATATATATATATATATATATATATATATATATAATATGATATATGCATATATATAATATATATGTGCAACCGCCCATAGGTAATTGAACCATTTATGGGGAAAATATGGAGGAATGTACGTCTGTCACAGATGAGCAACTTAATATTTTACACCACCCAGCAAGAATATTTGTAGCTGGATTCAGCAATTCTGGGAAAACGACCCTAGTGGGGAATTTATGTGTTAAATACCACGGAAAATTCTCAAAAATTTTAGTGTCATCTGCAAATAATACAGAACAACCTCTTTCAAACATTCCCTCTCTGCGAAACAAGGTTACTGTCTCCCAGGACCTGATTAACCCACTAGAGTATAATGATCCTTTTTCAAATGAGGGAAAATATGGAGGAGTGTACGTCTGTCACAGATGAGCAACTTAATATTTTCCACCACCCAGCAAGAATATTTGTAGCTGGATTCAGCAATTCTGGGAAAACGACCCTAGTGGGGAATTTATGTGTTAAATACCACGGAAAATTCTCAACAATTTTAGTGTCATCTGCAAATAATACAGAACAACCTCTTTCAAACATTCCCTCTCTGCGAAACAAGGTTACTGTCTCCCAGGACCTGATTAACCCACTAGAGTATAAAGATCCTTTTTCAAATGAGTCAGTTTTGTATATAATTGACGACTTATACCTGGAAGCCATACAGAGTCCAATTATAGCCAATATGTTCACCCGAGGGAGACACGGTAATATTTCCGTAATTCTAATTAGTCAAAATTTGTTTCCCCAGGGGAAATATGCCAGGACAATAACTCTGAATTGTAGTCATTATATATTAATGAAGCAGAGAGACATAACCCAACTTGAAATTTTAAGTGGGCAGTTATATGGGCGAAAAACTACTAGTAGTTTCGTTGAAATATACCGTCGGGCAATATCCCAGAACAGGTATGGTTACTTATTGGTCGATCTGACGGTTCCTGAGGCATTACAACTACGAACGAGCATCACCAACGAAGACCGGTGTGAAATTGTGTATCAAATGTAATCAACAACAACAAAAAAAAATGTCTGTAACTACACAGAAACGGACAATTCTCACCAACATCTATAATGACATTTTTAGCCTGGGTGGTTTCACAGGGTCAATTCAAAAATTGTATAAGGCTGCCAGACTTAAAGACCCCAACATTAGTGTT
The DNA here is from genome assembly GCF_040958095.1 of Procambarus clarkii. Lineage (NCBI taxonomy): Eukaryota > Metazoa > Arthropoda > Malacostraca > Decapoda > Cambaridae > Procambarus > Procambarus clarkii. The sequence goes on along the minus strand of NC_091208.1, from coordinate 10,719,276 downwards.
GCAGATGTGAAGGAATTTCTTCATGGAGAGCGATCTTACACGTTACATAGAGGAAATTTAGTTAGGTTCCCCCGACGGAAAATATTGGCCCCTAAACCTCGTACCATAATTGCCTGTGACCTAGGAGACTTTTGTAGTTTACAAAAATACAATAATGGTGTTAAATATATTTTAATTTGTGCCGATGTTTATTCCCGCCTAATGCAGACTCAAACTTTAAAAACAAAAAATTCGAGTGATGTGTTAGTCGCTCTGAAGAAGATATTAGAGGAAACGTCTCAGTTTCTCGGTGTAAGGCGGATATTCACTGACCGAGGTAGAGAATTTTACAACAAGTCAGTTCAAAATTATTTTAATAAGAAAAATATTAAATTATATAGTGTATTTTCGGGAATGAAATCTAGCATAGTGGAGCGGGCCACCAGAACTTTAAAACATAAACTGTATCATTATATGACTCAAGCTAATTTATTAAAATACATCCACATCCTCCCTAAAGTTGTGGACGTGTACAACCACACATTCCACAGGATACTAAAAAATATTCCTCATGCCATTCATAAGTTGCAAAATATTGAAGATATACGAAGACAGTTTAAGGTCATGTATTTAAACAATGACTCCTCCATAACCGCCATCAGTCCACGGCTGCACCTTGGACAGCATGTGCGATTGGCAAAGCGCAGGAATATATTTCACAAAGGCTTTTGGCACCAAAATACAGAAGAAATATTTGTAGTGTCACATATTGACAGAACACATCCAATCCGACTTATAAAATCAAAGATTTAAACAACGAGCCGATCAGTGGTATGTTTTATGAGCAAGAATTGATCCCAACATCCCTTCCAGACTATCTTCCTGTAATGGTATTACAGTCTAGGAAAACATTGAAAGGACACAGAGAATATTTCGTCAAGTGGAGAGGGTACCCAGATTCTGCCAATAGCTGGATTAAAGCTCAAGACATCGTCAAATTTAACAAAAAATGACAGTTCAACAGGACTCTCTCGTAGAGAAACATCATCAGTTGTTATTTTTATTAAACAATTTATCACCCAAGAAGCGGAATAAACTAATCAAGGCTTTAAAACGACAGGAAATTGAATCAATTTGTGAAATTTTTGCCAATTTTTTGAAACGAAACATCCCAGTTCAACCTCAGATAATTAATGGCTTACAGAGATATCAGAATGACATTCGTTCTGTAGCACGTAAGAAAACTCCTTTGTACAAAAAGAAGCTCATCCTGACCTCCAGACGTGGTGGGGCGATATTGGCAGCTCTGCTACCTTTGGCTGTATCGTTAATTTCCTCCCTAATAAGGTAATTACGTAAATAAGTAACGAGAGAAAAAAAAAATGGTGAAAGAATATTGCCTGGTACCACGATTCATAGCCGAAAATTTTTTATTTAATAAAAACAAGAACTCACCATCACCTCCTAATGCGGTGGGTCTGCCCTCCCCCGGCGGTGATGGTAGTGAAAGTATGTCCTTCTCTTTAAAAAACGAATCCAACTCAAGTAATAATGTTGGTGGCACCTGTTACCTACCCACCTGTGACTCTGGTGGGGGTGATGGGGGAGGACACCCCCTCCTCTCACCTGACAACAACGGGCTGTGGGCGGTGTTGCCGCAGTAGTCCCTCCAGATGGGCGGGGCTGGTCACACGTCCATTAAATGACATTGGGGCGCCCGCCGCCGCCCTTTAAAAAAAAAAAACGCGGGCCGCCCGGCGCGACCATCGCCTTTAAAAAAAAAAATAAAAAAGGGGACATTCCATCCTTCCACCCGAAATGCAAGTAATTGTTGCTGGGCACACTCCTCATAAAGCCACCATCACGCCCCAAAATCCAAGTCTGGACAACTTAATAAATGTGAATTTTAAAATTGAGGAAATTCCACATGTCAAAGCATTATTGAACATGTTTGGGCAAAACAGCCAACAGGTGATGTGGGATAGCCGCGGAAATTTATTAAAGCCTATACAAAATTTAAATATTTTAGATATAATTAAAACTCTAGCCTTTACTAAGGGACAATTTAGGGCAACTGACAAGGAGGATGTAAGGGTTTTACTGAGGATGGCTGGCATAGACCCAACCCTCATATGTAATTATCGTGCCAGATCACAGTTAAAAGGGGGGAGGGGCATCCATAGGAGACCCCATTGGGAGCCGTATTGAAGACCTATATGAAGGTCATCTTAAAGACCGCCATATTCAGTTGCATATCCACCATGGAGCAAGCTTCTAGACCCACTCCTCCCCCAGCTACACCTCCAGAAGACAAATCTCCCTTATTAAAGAAGTTGGTTGCTACTCAGCGGTACTACAAGTATGTCGAACACAAATGTAGATTGATATATGCATTGTGGGATTGTTATGACCGTCTTGTGTTGAGTGCCCCTCCAGAACGGTTTTTTAAGTCATTTGGAGAAACGGTGAAACGCTATGAAGAATATTCATCCCAGGAAATCCAGACGGAGATGTGGCAAATGGAAAAATTAACCTTCCAACACCGAGACCAGATTACAGCCTTCGAGACTGGACGGAGTGTATATGGACTTTTAAGGTGAGGAAGGCGGCCTCTACCCCACACCCCTGCATTCCTCTCCCTCCAGGTGGGGACACAGGTGTATTTAAAGGCCCCCTCCGTCACTCCTGGTCACTATAGTTGACGACGACACGCTCCTCTCAACCGTCCCTCCGCCATGGCTTTATCATCCATTAAGTCAATAGACAACGACATCACCGACACCCACGCCTTTGGGGTTGGAGATGTAATAGTGTATGACCTCCCCGCTGCCGTTGTGCGTCCCTATGGGCTGGCAAGTGTAATATGGAAATGTTACAACTATGCCCGTGTGGAACGTGAAGGACTGACTAATGTCAACAGGGCCACAATACGTTACCGGTCTACCCCAGGGGACATTGAAGTGAAAATAGCTCCCCTACCCTCTGACGGTCAAGACATTGTCGAAGAGCCAGTGTTGTTCTTCCGCCCCACCATAGTGGCGCTAATTTCTGCTTTCGGTGCAGGAGCACCCTTCGAGTCCAACCCTATAGCTCAGGAGCAAGTGCAGTCTTCTGCCGACATCCACTACATCACCAATGTCACCCTGGATACTGCCAAAAATAGATTGTTTTGGCTGAAAACCGCCCTAACAAAGGTTGGCAATCTTATGGTAAGAACCCCAACCATGTTTCGGTTGGTGGTACCCCATGGACTGGGGGCCTCCCGTGGTGGCATGGACAACTGGCACAAGGACGTCGGAACCATGCTCATTTCTCTCAATGGTGAGTTAGCCAAGCATAACAAGGAGCTGGTAATCCTCAAACGTCCCACTACTGTTACCCCATCAATGGTACCCCTCCCGAATGATGATCCCAGGGGAGAGGGTGATAGTAAAACTATCACCCTAGATGCAGTGGTGGGGGAGGGTGCCACCACCCCAGGAAGCTCTTCTCGTTCTACACCACCAGCACCACCAGCACCACCAGCTACCCCCAGGAAGAAGAGACATCTACAAGAGTACTCATCCACCTCCAGCGCCGCTCCACCCCCACCCTCAACATCTGCTACAGCCAAACGACGGATCGAAACCACTATTGACTTCGACCCCCTCTCAAATCATCGTATTGACACCATCCTCGATGGAGAGTCACAGGAAATATTCCTGTTATCCTCCTCCCCGAAAAAACAACGAAAGCTGTAACCATCCCCCCACAAAGAAGAGGTGGCAGCACCACCACCGTCAGTAACAGCAGCAGCAGCGACGACAGCAGCAGTACCACCATCTACAGCAGCTTCGGTGGTGGTAGCAGCAGCAACCGTAGCAGCAGCACCACCACCAACGACGGTGGCAGTGGTGTCAGCGGTACCAACAGCTCCAGTGGCGGTGGCGGCAGCGGCAGCAGTACCACCAACTACAGCGGCTGCAGCAGCAGCAGTACCACCATCTACAGCAGCTTCGGTGGTGGTAGCAGCAGCAACCGTAGCAGCAGCACCACCACCAACGACGGTGGCAGTGGTGTCAGCGGTAACCACAGCTCCAGTAGCGGGGGTGGTAGCGGCAGCAGTACCACCAACTACAACGGCTCCAGCGGTGGCAGTAGCAGCAGCAGTACCATCAACGGTGGCAGCGGTGTCAGTGGTACCAACAGCTCCAGCAGCGGCGGCAGCGGCAGCAGCGGGCGACAGCAGCAGCAACAGCTGCTGCTCTTTATATGTAATTTGTTATGGGGAATAATCCCCCTGTTGTAGTTCTTTTAAAAAAAGTAATATTTCCTTAGTAGATTAATAAAATAAAATATAAGTAATGATGTTTTATTCCCACCCCAATCAGTACATAACTGAACAATGGACGAGGAACACTACATATACCTTACTAGCCTCGACCAAGAAGATATATACAACAACATAAGTTCAGCATTTACAAACACCATCCCCACACTACATTTAAACCCTTCCATTAAACATGAAGTGGCCTTAGTCAACATACTCCTACCCAGACGAATTAACGCTATCATCAAAGATGAGGGGGAGTCTGGCATAGACGTCTATGCTATTTTTAAACGAGGAACTCTTTCTAAAAGCCCAGAACATCTCATTTACACTTTCCTCCCCAAAACCAACATATTATCCAGAAACATCACATTCATCACGAGTGAGCTTAGCCGACAAATAATCACCGACATGAAACTTAGTTTCCGTGGTGATTTCAAAATATACTTCTCAGAAAGAGAAACAATCCTCACCTATGATCAATCCTTAGAGCGAGTATTACTAGCCTCCACTCTTAACAATGAAGGTACTGGCTCGTTATATTCTCTTAGCCTTCAATTTAAACACAGAATAGCTAATGTACTTGGTTTTGACAGCAGTCGCAAATACACCATTTATCAGGCAAAAACAGATGACATTACAACAGCCTCCAAGGTCGTGGCCTCATTCCCCCCAGACAATGACGGAGGTTGTGACTATTTACTCATTTATAGTGACGTCATCGAGCCGGATCGATACGGGGGGGGGGGGGGGCAAATTGTAAATATCTTAGATGCAATCAATTATCATGACTCATATTCTAGAGGGGCTCATCCCCTAGTGTACAAGACATTAAATACTAACACGTTGGAGAAAGTAAGTATTAAAATAACAGATCAGTTTGGACGAATGGTTAGTTTTGAAGATGGGAGGTCGGTTACGGCAGTCTTACACCTCCACCCTAAGGTATAACAATATAATCTATATAAATATATATATATATATATATATATATATATATATATATATATATATATATATATATATATATAGAAGTGTTTACCGGCATCATCGGTTATTATAAGAAGAGGAGTCGGGATGCGAATACCTTTCCACACACCCTCCCAGAAGGACTACGGGGAGATCTTCTCCCCCCTCTCTAGGAGACATGGGATGAGAGGGGGAGCGATGAATGACATACGTACATTCCAAGCGCCTTATCTCAGATCTGGTGGTGGTTTTTTTGGAACCTTGGCTGGCTTGGCTCGGCGAGCCATACCATTTTTCATGAAAACTGTAACGCCGACTGCTATCGATTTTGGGAAAAATGTTTTTGGTGATTTAACCAGTGGTAAACGGGATGTAAAGAGTGCTCTGAGAACTCACAGTATTGATGCTCTTAAGACTGTGGGGAAGAAATTGGTAACAGGCGGGAAAATTAAAAGACTCTCTAGGAGAAGAAAAAATAAAAATAATAAATGTAAATGAGACCTTGGGTATAAAAATGACGTATTTTCACTATAGTAAGCAGTCATACTTCACCTTTTGGAGGAGATCATGGCGGAGGCTAGTGGAGCTGGGCTGAAAATACCACTAGAATATTATAGCTCCAGTATTATTGACCAATTTCCTAGAAGTAACAGAATACGTAATGTGGAGAGTTCAATTGCCTCTACGCAGCAAATAGACATTCTACATGTTAACCTCCCTATTAATCAACGTTTGCGGGATAATTACTTACAACTCCGCATCCCTGGAACCCAGGGCGCCTTCTTAGATCTAGCTAATATTATTATAGATTTTAAGGTATCTTTAACGAAAGATGACGATACCACAAAATTGGAAGAGGATGACCATGTGGAATTTGTGAATGGGTTGTCAAATACCATGTTTAAAGGTGTTCAGGTGATTTTAGGAGAGCAGGTAGTTGAAACAAATTCTAATTTTAATTATTGGTCGTTTATTAAATTAATTACCTCCATGCCTCCATCAAAAAAGTCTTCCTTGGGGAGAATTGGAGCCTTTCGTAGGGACTGGAGTGATGATGGTGTAATCCCTAACGAATTTACTAATACATTTTTTACTGGGGCAACCGCCAAGGATAAAAAATTTATGACCGATTTAAAAGGTAAAGGATTGTCAATGTGTTTTACCCTACTATTGGACGTAACAACCCTAGACCAATACATATTAGATAATATAGATGTGCGCCTAAGATTGGAGCTCTCCCCACATGCTTGGGTGCTAAATACAAGTGTGGACGATGGCTCTAAGTATCGGCTGCATATGGATTATGCTAAGTTGTGGGTAACACGAGTGTTCCCCTACCCAAGTGCTTACCTAGCCTTAAACAGCTCACTGTTAGCATCCCCCGACCCCATAAGCTATACTTTCAATAAAACCATTTCTAAAACATATGTCCTAGCAGGGAATCAAACTAGTCTCTTAATTGATCAGCCTTGGGCGCAAGTAATTCCTCACAAGATATTCATGGTAATTGTACCGATGAATTATTTCGCCGGCCTTCACCAAGGTAATGGATTATATTTTGAAAATGCAAAGCTGAAAAATATTGCCATGTATTTGAACAATAACGCAATTTACCGAATTGGCGGTGATTTCGACAATTATTATGCCCGCTTTTATTACGAAACTTTGAAGACATTAGGGTTAGAGCGTGATTCACTTCTAGCCTATGACACTTTTAATAAGGGAAGATCGATATTCGCCTTTGACTTAACCACCATTCAAACAAAGGATTCCCTCCCTGTGGAGAAATCTGGCAACTTGCGTATGGAGCTTGAGTTTGGTGGTGGTGTTACATATAACAGACTGGTTTTACTGTTTGGGGAAACGACCGGGGTACTATCCATCGACGGGCAGAGAACTGTTCTGTGTGACGTGCGAGCTTAAAAACATAATGAATTGTTATGATATAAATATTAATTTACAAAATAATCTAGGGAATCGAGCACTCTACCTAGGTTGTTATAATGCTGATGAGATAGAACATTTATATATCTCATCAAGAAAACCTATTGTTCTCATAACTAATATTTTACCATCACACAGCAGAATCACTATGGGACATTGGGTAGCTATTTATGTTGATAAAGTTAAACATCGAATGTTTTTTTTCGATAGTTATGCAATGTCGGCGGTTACTTATGGACATTATTTTCAAGGATTTATTAAAACTAACAAAATAACAAATGTGTTTGGAATGTGCTACAGACTCCAGAGTGATTTTACTCTTGCCTGTGGGCTGTATTGCGTCATGTTCGTCCATAGGGTGAGCCACCTGGGGTTGCCTTCAACAGTACATTACTTACATAATGTATTTTCAAGCGTTAATTTAAAATTAAATGATAAACGCGCCCTCGCTTATGCGAGACGATATTTTCCTATGAAACATCACTGTGTTAGGACATTTTGTAGAGGAATAAGGGTTGGTTCTTATAGGTGGTGTAGAGAATATTTTTGTTAGCTAGGCAACCTACCTAACAAGGGGATTACCCCCCCATATAAAACCCCTCTCACCCCACAACCTCCCTAGAAGACCTCCAAAATCCTCATCCTACAAATGGAAGGCGTCTCTCCAAAAACACCCATGGGGAAGATTGAAGTCCTTGAAGGGCCTGGTTAGTATTACCCTCACTTTCTGGTAAAGATTTATTTTTTTCCCACAATAGAAAGTTTTTACAACCTCTATTTTACCTCTTCTTTTTTTCAGTGCAATTCTTAGGACCCGTCCAAATTTGTAGAGTAGTAATTCTACGTGGGGGGTCTGCCCCAAACAAGATACTGTTACGTAGCCTAATTGATGATGCCTGCTGTAGAGGACACAAGGTCGCTCCTGCAGGGGGAGAGGTATGTACTAGCAGTAAATAGAATATTTTTCAAATAAAAGATATAATCCTATAAATTATTTCCCCCATCTTTTTCCAGAACACTTCAGATGGGGGCCGGAAGGAAACTCGTCCAAAAGGCAACCACCCAACTCACCCCACCCCCCCAAGAGAGGGGGAGGGGGTCAAGACCTCCCCCCACTCACCACAGATGGGGAGACGTCAGAATTCTACTCAGATGAGGAAGGGGAGGTGGAGGGGGGAGAGGGATAAGAGTGAGGAAAACCATAACTACAATTATTACCTATCATAATTAACTTCTTATGCATCATTTGTGATTTTTATCTAATAAAGCATTAATAAATTCTTTGATTTTTTTTAACCCCTGGGGGGGGGAGATTTATAATTTAATACCCCTATATAAGACCCACTCGATCCCCACTGGGTGTGGAACTCTGTTACGGTAAAGTCAAGGCCATTAGGTGCGAGGGAGGGTATGGGCGACCACCCCTACCGAGAGGAACCTGTTTTACACCTGCCCCATAGAGGAATGTGGGGGCGTAACTGGCACTCACCTGTGAGTGTTTATTATACAAATAAATTCATTTTTACTTAAATTTACTGTCATACTTTACTGTATAAATGAACAGGATCATAGTGGCGCATAATAGATACCTATCTTCACTGTTTTTCGACTGCTACCACTCACACCTTGGGTGACCTAATATGGAGTGGCACTATGTGGCTCCCCGCTTCTGATTTTCTTATCTGATTTCCATACACAGGTGGCTCTATGTGGCACGATCTTCACTACTTATTATAGTTGGAGTTATATATAGGCCACCAAATTTAGACAGAATGGAAGCAAAGCATCTATGGGATGAAATATCTAGAGCATCTACATCTAACAGTATTTATGTCATGGGTGACTTTAATTTTAGTGGAATAAAATGATTGAACAAAACACGGGAATAGTGAAGCAGAAGATTTTCTAGAATTAATTGACGATTGCTTTCTTACGCAACACATACAGGAACGTTGTATTGTTACACTGCCATATGTTGTATTGTTACACTGCCACATGTTGTATTGTTACACTGCCACATGTTGTATTGTTACACTGAAACATGTTGTATTGTTACGCTGCCACATGTTGTATTGTTTCACTGCCACACCTTGTATTGTTACACTGCCACACGTTGTATTGTTACACTGCCACACGTTGTATTGTTACACTGCCACACCTTGTATTGTAACACAATCACATCTTGCATTTCAAGACATATTCCCACATTTTGTATTGTAATACTACAACATTTTGCATTGTAACACCTAATGCCAAATCCTGTAATGTAACTCTTACTGCCACACCCTATAATGTAACTCTTACTGCCACACCCTATAATGTAACTCTTACTGCCACACCGTATAATGTAACTCTTACTGCCACACCCTGTAATGCAACTCTTACTGCCACACTGTGTAATGCAACTCTTACTGCCACACCCTGTAGTGTAACTCTTACTGCCACACCCTGTAATGTAACTCTTACTGCCACACCCTGTAATGTAACTCTTACTGCCACACCTTGTAATGTAACTCTTACTGCAACACCTTGTATTGTAATACTGCCACACCTTGTATGGTAAAACTTTCTGCCACACTATGTAATGTAACACTGCCACACCTTATAATGTAACACGTTGTTGCCACACCGTATATTGTATCACTGCCGCACTCTTGTATTGAAATATTTACTGCCTCATCTTGTACAGTAACACTTACTGCCACACCATTGTATTGTAACCTTGCCACACCTTGTATAGTAATAATTACCCTCACACACCTTACAACTTATGATCATTTATATTGCTTATATAAACATTTTATCCACACCATTTATATAATAAACACAATAATTCCAGAACCCGGCTCTGTGGTGCAGCGGTCAGCACGGCCGCCTTTAATGTGGCAGACTCAGGTTCAACTCCTGGCGGAGCCTTTTTCTCTCCCGCTAAATTTACACCCAGATAAATTTACTATGAATAAATAAATAAATAAATCAATTTTTATTCAGGTAATGTACATACATACAAGGTAAGATACAAAGTTGATGGATTTATAGATAGAGCTAGTACATACAATGCCTAAAGCCACTATTACGCAAAGCGTTTCGGCCAGCTGATTATTACTGATTATTATATTTCATTATCTTCAGTAGAGTACTTGTAATGTGTTTTAAAGTATATTTAGCTAATTATAGCGTTTAAAAATACTCCATTAGGCCTACATTGCCACGAAAATTATATATATATTGTATTGTATATATTCTGTATATAATATTGTATATATTCTTGTTGGTAAGCTATAAGTTAGAAACAGCCGTCGTAGTGAAAATTGTGTCATTTATAAAATTCCTTGTAAAGACTGTAATAAGTTCTATGTTGGGCAAACATCTAAAAATTTAAAATGTAGAATTTCGCAACATAAATACTCTGTAAGACATGGCCAATTGTCTAATGCTTTGTTTGTTCATCTGTCAGAAGATGCTCACCAAATTGATTGGGCGATGGCTTCTTCAATAACGAATTGTAAAAGCACCTATAACTATAACAGAACATAATTGAATCTGCTTTGATACAGATCACAAAAGAAAGTAATTTGAACATTAGCAGTGGTCTATATAACTTAGATCCTTTTTTAATAGATCAATTAAAGGGCGATTTATGTAGGATCATTGGAACACATTTGTCTCACTAATTCATTGTAAATATTTACTATTTTATGCTATAAAAAAATTAGATATTATTGCACTTACCGAAACGTGGATGAATGTAGAAAATAGAGAATTATTAGCTGAATATCAAATAAATGGATTTAAATTATTTCACACAGATCAATATATTAGACGAGGAGGGGGAGCAGCCATATATGTTAGGGACAATTTGAAATGTAGTCTCAAAGAGGGAATCAAAACTGAGCCACACACAGAAACTATTTGGATAGAATTAAACGAAAAAGCAAATAATATTATAGTAGGAGTTATATATAGGCCACCAAATTTAGACAGAATGGAAGCAAAGCATCTATGAGATGAAATATCTAGAGCATCTAGATCTAACAGTATTTATGTCATGGGTGACTTTAATTTTAGTGGAATAAACTGATTGAACAAAACAGGGAATAGTGAAGCAGAAGATTTTCTAGAATTAATTGACTATTGCTTTCTTACGCAACACATTAAGGAACGTTATATTGTTACACTGCCACACGTTGTGTTGTTACACTGCCACACGTTGTATTGTTACACTGCCACATGTTGAATTGTTACACCGCCACAAATTGTATTGTTACACTACCACATGTTGCATTGTTACACTGCCACATGTTGTATTGTTACACTGCCACACGTTGTATTGTTACACTGCCACGTGTTGTATTGTTACACTGCCACACGTTGTATTGCTACACTGCCACACATTGTATTGTTACACTGCCGCATGTTGTATTGTTACACTGCCACACGTTGTATTGTTACACTGCCACATGTTGTATTGTTACACTGCCACACCTTGTATTGTTACACTGCCACATGTTGTATTGTTACACAGCCACTCCCTGTAATGTAACTGTTACTGCCACACCCTGTAATGTAACTCTTACTGCCACACCTTGTATTGTAATACTTACTGCCACACCTTGTATGGTAAAACTTTCTGCCACACTATGTAATGTAACACTGCCACACCTTATAATGTAACACGTTGTTGCCACACCGCATATTGTATCACTGCCGCACTCTTGTATTGAAATATTTACTGCCTCATCTTGTACAGTAACACTTACTGCCACACCATTGTATTGTAACCTTGCCACACCTTGTATAGTAATAATTACCCTCACACACCTTACAACTTATGATCATTTATATTGCTTATATAAACATTTTATCCACAACATTTATATAATAAACACAATAATTCCAGAACCCGGCTCTGTGGTGCAGCGGTCAGCACGGCCGCCTTTAAAGTGGCAGACTCAGGTTCAACTCCTGGCGGAGCCTTTTTCTCTCCCGTTAAATTTACACCCAGATAAATTTACTATGAATAAATAAATAATTAAATTTTTATTCAGGTAAGGTACATAAATACAAGGTAAGATACAAAGTTGATGGATTTATATATAGAGCTAGTACATACAATGCCTAACGCCACTATTACGCAAAGCATTTCGGGCAGCTGATTATTACTGATTATTATATTTCATTATCTTCAGTAGAGTACTTGTAATGTGTTTTAAAGTATATTTAGCTAATTGTAGCGTTTAAAAATACTCCATTAGGCCTACATTGCCATGAAAATTATATATATATTGTATTGTATATATTCTGTATATAATATTGTATATATTTTTGTTGGTGAGTTATAAGTTAGAAACAGCCCTCGTAGTGATAATTGTGTCATTTATAAAATACCTTGTAAAGACTGTAATAAGTTCTATGTTGGGCAAACATCTAATGATTTGAAATGTAGAATTTCGCAACATAAATACTCTGTAAGACATGGCCAATTGTCTAATGCTTTGTTTGTTCATCTGTCAGAAGATGCTCACCAAATTGATTGGAAGATGGCTTCTTCAATAACGAATTGTAAAAGCACCTATAACTATAACGGAAACATAATTGAATCTGCTTTGATACAGATCACAAAAGAAAGTAATTTGAACATTAGCAGTGGTCCATATAACTTAGATCCATTTTTAATAGATCAATTAAAGGGCGATTTATGTAGGATCCTTTTAACACATTTGTCTCAATAATTCATTGTAAATATTTACTATTTTATGCTATAATTAAAAAAAATAGATATTATTGCACTTACCGAAACGTGGATGAATGTAGAAAATAGAGAATTATTAGCTGAATATCAAATAAATGGATTTAAACTATTTCACACAGATCGATATATTAGACGAGGAGGGGGAGCAGCCATATATGTTAGGGACAATTTGAAATGTAGTCTCAAAGAGGGAATCAAAACTGAGCCTCACACAGAAACTATTTAGGTAGAATTAAACGAAAAAGCAAATAATAATATAGTACGAGTTATATATAGGCCACCAAATTTAGACAGAATGGAAGCAAAGCATCTATGGGATGAAATATCTTGAGCATCTAGATCTAACAGTATTTATGTCATGGGTGACTTTAACTTTAGTGGAATAAACTGATTGAACAAAACAGGGAATAGTGAAGCAGATTTTCTAGAATTAATTGACGATTGCTTTCTTACGCAACACATTAAGGAACGTTGTATTGTTACACTGCCACACGTTGTATTGCTACACTGCCACGTTGCAACCCGTTCTCACACAAGACAGCACATATATGACTTAATGCTTAAATTCAATATGTTGAATATGATTTAGTACATATGTGATATATTTCCAGTTACCTTTTTTACCAAGGCCCAAACTCTTCCTCACGTACCAATTTACGTGTCACAGTACCCGTCCATCAACGTAGATAGCAGAATAGTCGTGATTGGTTCTATTATTATGAAAATTGTAGTTTTCAGGTCCCACATGGGTTGTGAAATTTACCTACTATTGTCCATGCTCTTAGAATATTACAGATCAACTACTTCCTATTGAATGCTCGTAGTTTTGTTTTGAGAAATATTAGTTGTTCTTAGTAAATTATAATAAGCACTATAAATTATTACATAGAATAACAGTGCTTCACCAATCAATATTATATACCATAGTTTGCGCTTTAAAAATCTTTAAAGAATGTTTTGTAGGAACGCTAACAGAAAACGATGTTATGTTGGAATGCTTATGGGGTAAACTACTGCAAACTTGGGGATCACTTCCACCCACAGGAAGGGAATGGGGTCCAATACCATCCACTGGATGTGTATGGCGTCCACTACCACCGACAGGATGGGTATGGGGCTCACAACCACCCACAGGATGGATATGAGGGTCACATCCACCCACAGGGTGAGTATGGGGATCACATCCACCTACAGGAAGGGTATGGGGTCCAATACCACCCACAGGATGAGTATGGCGTTCACTATCACCCACAGGATGGGTATGGGGCTCCAACCACCCACAGAATAAGTATGGGGTCCAATAACACCCACTGGATGTGTATGGCGTCCATTGCCGCCCACAGGATGAGTATAGGGTCCAGTATCGCCCACAGGATTAGTATATAGAGTCCACTGCCGCCCACAGGGTCGGTAAAGGGTCCACTACCGCCCACAGGGTTGGTAGGGGGTCAACTGCCGCCCACAGGGTCGGTAAAGGGTCCACTACCGCCCACAGGGTTGGTAGGGGGTCAACCGCCGCCCACAGGGTCGGTAGGGGGTTCACTACCGCCCACAGGGTCGGTATGGGGTCCACTGCCACCCACAGGGTCGGTATGGGGTCCACTACCGCCCACAGGGTCGGTAGGGCGTCGACAGGTTCGGTAGGGGTCCACTGCCGCCCACAGGGTCGGTATGGGGTCCACTGGCGCCCAAAGGGTCGGCAGGGGGTCCACTACCGCCCACAGGGTCGCTATGAAGTCAACTACCGCCCATAGTGTTTGTATAGTGCCCACTACCGCCCATAGTGTTATGGGGTCCACTACCCCTCATAGTGTCGGTATGGGGGTCCATTACTACCAATAGGGTGTGTCTGGGGTCTATTTTTTTCTGTATAGCAGAGGTGGCAATACTGCTTTTCCAATCTCATTTGTTGTTGAATGTAAAATATTTGTTGCTCGACTTGCAACAATTTATATATATATATATATATATATATATATATGCAATTGACGATCACAAAACACTGATCATTTTATGCGGAAAATCCACAGAGAAATATGAAAGGAGGTGAACGTTTCGGCTTTGTTAAAGCCTTTGTCAACACCAGACTGACTCATTCACCACCACCAGACTGACACCAGACAGTCAGTCTGGTGTTGACAAAGGCTTTAACAAAGCCGAAACGTTCACCTCCTTTCATATTTCTCTGTGGATTTTCTGCATATATATATATATATATATTATTAAATATGACCGAAAAAGTAAGATTAATAATTCTAACACGAATTTTCTCAATCTTTCGTACATTACGCTTCACTGTTGGAGGTAAATCAAAAATCACTTCTCCAAAATTCATTTTTATTTCTAGTCTGACGCGACACGGGCGCGTTTCGTAAAACTTATTACATTTTCAAAGACTTCACAAATACACAACTGATTAGAACTTGCGTTTCTCTGATTTTATATCTACATTTGAGTGAGGTGGGAAGGGTGATGTGGCATTAACACAAGACAGAACAATAGGGGATATTAATAGGGTATTAAAAGTATCAACACAAGACAGAACAGAAACAATGGGTATTGAATAGAAGTGTTTGTAGAAAGCCTATTGGTCCATATTTCTTGATGCTTCTATATTGGAGCGGAGTCTTGAGGTGGGTAGAATATAGTTGTGCAATAATTGGCTGTTGATTGCTGGTGTTGACTTCTTGATGTGTAGTGCCTCGCAAACGTCAAGCCGCCTGCTATCGCTGTATCTATCGATGATTTCTGTGTTGTTTACTAGGATTTTTCTGGCGATGGTTTGGTTATGGGAAGAGATTATATGTTCCTTAATGGAGCCCTGTTGCTTATGCATCGTTAAACGCCTAGAAAGAGATGTTGTTGTCTTGCCTATATACTGGTTTTTTTAGAGCTTACAGTCCCCAAGTGGGCATTTGAAGGCATAGACGACGTTAGTCTCTTTTAAAGCGTTCTGTTTTGTGTCTGGAGAGTTTCTCATGAGTTGGCTGGCCGTTTTTCTGGTTTTATAGTAAATCGTCAGTTGTATCCTCTGATTTTTGTCTGTAGGGATAACGTTTCTATTAACAATATCTTTCAAGACCCTTTCCTCCGTTTTATGAGCTGTGGAAAAGAAGTTCCTGTAAAATAGTCTAATAGGGGGTATAGGTGTTGTGTTAGTTGTCTCTTCGGAGGTTGCATGGCTTTTCACTTTCCTTCTTATGATGTCTTCGATGAAACCATTGGAGAAGCCGTTATTGACTAGGACCTGCCTTACCCTACAGAGTTCTTCGTCGACTTGCTTCCATTCTGAGCTGTGGCTGAGAGCACGGTCGACGTATGCGTTAACAACACTCCTCTTGTACCTGTCAGGGCAGTCGCTGTTGGCATTTAGGCACATTCCTATGTTTGTTTCCTTAGTGTAGACTGCAGTGTGGAAACCTCCGCCCTTTTCCATGACTGTTACATCTAGAAAAGGCAGCTTCCCATCCTTTTCCGTCTCGTAAGTGAAACGCAGCACGGAACTCTGCTCAAATGCCTCCTTCAGCTCCTGCAGATGTCTGACATCAGGTACCTGTGTAAAAATGTCGTCAACATACCTGCAGTATATGGCCGGTTTCAAGTTCATGTCGACTAAGACTTTTTGCTCGATGGTACCCATGTAGAAGTTTGCAAACAGGACACCTAGGGGAGAACCCATGGCGACCCCATCTACTTGCTTATACATGTGCCCATCCGGGCTCAAGAAGGGTGCCTCTTTAGTACAAGCTTGGAGTAGTTTCCTCAGAATACTTTCTGGCATGTCAAGAGGAGTACAGGCTGGATCACGATACACTCTGTCGGCTATCATTCCGATTGTCTCGTCCACAGGTACGTTGGTAAACAGCGATTCTACGTCCAACGAGGCTCTTATCCCTGTGGCCCGTGCGCCCCGCAGTAAGTCCACCAGTTCCTTTGGAGACTTCAGGCTGAAGGCGCAAGGAACATAAGGAGTCAGCAGGCCGTTGAGTCGCTTCGCCAGTCTGTACGTGGGTGTGGGTATCTGGCTAATGATTGGCCGAAGTGGGTTTCCAGGCTTGTGCGTCTTGACATTTCCATACGCATATCCAGGTTTATATTCCCCAATGATCTTTGGCAGGTGGAGTCCGGATTTCTTGGCGTTCACAGTTTCGATCAGTTTGTTGACCTTTGCTTTTAATTCGGCTGTAGTGTCCTTCGTTACCCTTTGGAACTTAGTTTGGTCAGAGAGTATGATGTTCATTTTCGCCAGATATTCGTCTTTTTTAAGAATGACATATATTGGCGACTTGTCACCTCTCCTGACAACTATCTCCTTGTTCTCACGAAGGCTTTTAGCTGCCGCTTTAAGCTCGGGGGACAGTATGGTGCTTCTGTAGTTGCCTCGATTCTTTCCTCCTTCTGCAATAAGTTCTGCTTGTAAGGTATCTTTTGTAGTGACCTTCTTTTGTGTCTCGAGGTCGAATATGTCGTCCAACAGAATTTCCAACTCTACTTTCCGGGCCATGTTATGTCCAGACCGAGTGAAATGGCCCGGAAAGTAGAGTTGGAAATCAACACATACAGGAACGTTGTATTGTTACACTGCCACACGTTGTATTGTTACACTGCCACACGTTGTATTGTTACACTGCCATATGTTGTATTGTTACACTGCCACATGTTGTATTGTTACACTGCCACATGTTGTATTGTTACACTGCCACATGTTGTATTGTTACACTGCCACACCTTGTATTGTTACACTGCCACAGGTTGTATTGTTACACTGCCACACGTTGTATTGTTACACTGCCACATGTTGTATTATTACACTGCCACACGTTGTATTGTTACACTGTCACACGTTGTATTGTTACATTGCCACACATTGTACTGTTACACTGCCACACGTTGTATTGTTACACTGTCACACGTTGTATTATTACACTGCCACACATAGTATTGTTACACTGCCACATGTTGTATTGTTACACTGCCACATGTTGTATTGCTACACTGCCACATGTTGTATTATTACACTGCCACACGTTGTATTGTTACACTGCCACACCTTGTATTGCTACACTGCCACATTTTGTATTGTTACACTGCCACATGTTGTATTGTTACACTGCCACACGTTGTATTGTTACACTGCCACATGTTGTATTGTTACACTGCCACACGTTGTATTGTTACACTGCCACACGTTGTATTGTTACACTGCCACATGTTGTATTGTTACACTGCCACACGTTGTATTGTTACACTGCCACATGTTTATTGTTACACTTCCACATGTTGTATTGTTACACTGCCACGTGTTGTATAGTTACACTGCCACATGTTGTATTGTTACACTGGCATATGGTTTATTGTTACACTGCCACACGTTGTATTGTTACACTGCCACACGTTGCATTGTTACACTGCCACACGTTGCATTGTTACACTGCCACATGTTGTATTGTTACACTGCCACACCTTGTATTGTTACACTGCCACATTTTGTATTGTTACACTGCCACACGTTGTATTGTTACACTGCCACATTTTGTATTGTTTCACTGCAACACCTTGTATTGTTACACTGCCACATGTTGTATTGTTACACTGGCATATGTTGTATTGTTACACTGCCACACGTTGTATTGTTACACTGCCACACGTTGTATTGTTACACTGCCACATGTTGTATTGTTACACTGCCACATGTTGTATTGCTACACTGCCACGCGTTGTATTGTTACACTGCCACACCTTGTATTGAAATACTTACTACTACACCGTGAATTGTAACACTATCACATCTTGCATTTCAAGACATATTCCCACATTCTGTATTGTAATACTACTGCATTTTGCATTGTAACACCTACTGCCACATCCTGTAATGTAACTCTTACTGCCACACCCTGTAATGTAACTCTTGCTGCCACACCCTGTAATGTAACTCTTACTGCCACACCTTGTAATGTAACTCTTACTGCCACACCCTGTAATGTAACTCTTACTGCCACACCCTGTAATGTAACTCTTACTGCTACACCCTGTAATGTAACTCTTACTGCCACACCTTGTATTGTAATACTTACTGCCACACCTTGTATGGTAAAACTTTCTGCCACACTATGTAATGTAACACTGCCACACCTTATAATGTAACACGTTGTTGCCACACTGTATATTGTATCACTGCCGCACTCTTGTATTGAAATATTTACTGCCTCATCTTGTACAGTAACACTTACTGCCACACCATTGTATTGTAACCTTGCCACACCTTGTATAGTAATAATTACCCTCACACACCTTACAACTTACGATCATTTATATCGCTTATATAAACATTTTATCCACAACATTTATATAATAAACACAATAATTCCAGAACCCGGCTCTGTGGTGCAGCGGTCAGCACGGCCGCCTTTAAAGTGGCAGACTCAGGTTCAACTCCTGAAGGAGCCTTTTTCTCTCCAGCTAAATTTAAACCCAGATAAATTTACTATGAATAAATAAATAAATAAATTTTTATTCAGGTAAGGTACTTACATAAAAGGTAAGATACAAAGTTGATGGATTTACAGATAGAGCTAGTACATACAGTGCCTAAAGCCACTATTACGCAAAGCCTTTCGGCCAGCTGATTATTACTGATTATTAAATTTCATTATCTTCAGTAGAGTACTTGTAATGTGTTTTAAAGTATATTTAGCTAATTATAACGTTTAAAAATACTCCATTAGGCCTACATTGCCATGAAAATTATATATATATATATATATATATATATATATATATATATATATATATATATATATATATATATATATATATATATATATATATATATATATATATATATATATATTGTATTGTATATATTCTGTATATAATATTGTATATATTCTTGTTGGTAAGTTATAAGTTAGAAACAGCCCTCGTAGTGATAATTGTGTCATTTATAAAATACCTTGTAAAGACTGTAATAAGTTCTATGTTGGGCAAACATCTAAAGATTTGAAATGTAGAATTTCGCAACATAAATACTCTGTAAGACATGGCCAATTGTCTAGTGCTTTGTTTGTTCATCTGTCAGAAGATGCTCACCAAATTGATTGGGAGATGGCTTCTTCAATAACGAATTGTAAAAGCACCTATAACTATAACAGGAAGATAATTGAATCTGCTTCGATACAGATCACAAAAGAAAGTAATTTGAACATTAGCAGTGGTCTATATAACTTAGATCCATTTTTAATAGATCAATTAAAGGGCGATTTATGTAGGATCATTGGAACACATTTGTTGTGGGATATTTGGGCTTGATTCTGATTAATTAATAATTAAAGTAGTAAATTAAATTACGAAGGACCACCCACCTTTAAAGTAAAGAGGGAAACTGAGAATTTCTGATCATTAAATAATTCCTAGATGAAACCAGTAACTATGGATATAACTAGAAAGCATGATCATAAGATTAATTAATGGGCTGTATTATTAAAAGAAATTAAGCCTCAAACACCTACATTGGGGGGTTATTACTGGAGGTAAGTACGTCCAGGAATCAGTGTGGTTCGTTCACTAATTCAATTAATAATAATCTAATCCTATAAAATAATGCTGAATACAATATCATTCACATAAAGAAGAATATGAATATGAGCATAATAATGAGTTACAGTAAATCACACATTAATATCAAAACATTCTGAATAAATCAAATTGCAAAGGAATGGATAAAAAGGAAATAAATCTTAGCTTGAAGCAGATTCCTTTAGATAACCATAGAAGTCCTCTTAATCTCCAAGTCTGGTACACTGACGAATGGTACGGTTCAACATGGAGAAGGCAGCATGAGGAATTCTTCTCTCGGGCTGCAAGATAAATAACTACCAGTAGCAATTGATTTAACTACTCAATTTATATTCAAAAATGTTAAGATTTACAGATGAAATGCTAATCACCTGTTATTAGGTGTTATCCCGCTTCATAACGAACAATCACCCTGCTATTATCAGACCTGTAAATGATGCATCAAATAAAGGAGTACTTAGCTGTGGGCACTGTACATGTATTAAGATTGCCGTATTTTCGCATCCCAGGTTCCGGTGAACCTATCCTGGATAGTGATGCGCTTCAAGTTGGCTGATCACGTGTCGTCAGGAACCAAATCAAGGGGTCCCTTATTTAACACCAGCACTAGTTGAAGATATTATCTGCAAGGTCATTCACGCCTCACAGTGGAGGCTTTCATCTGAGGATGGATAACACTTGTCCTATTTGCTGGACAATGGCGTCTTTTACGAGTACGGTAAGCGCAGCTTTGCCTCCTTTCGGCTCTGCACGTGTCCGCGTACTGAGGAGGATGGTGTCCCTCCAACCCACGCCGAGTCGACGTTCATAACACAAATCATTGTCTCGAACATTAATATTTCTCGCATTTGCGCTTGAAACGTTAAAGACTGGACAAGTTTATTATTTAGAGGAACAAATTATTATTATTTACTAATTTAAGAATAGTAAATATATAAGGGAGAGGAATTAATGTCTCCCCATGGCATTCATTACCTGGTTACCTGGTTGATACCTGGTTACCTGGTTGATGGGGTTCTGGGAGTTCTTCTACTCCCCAAGCCCGGCCCGAGGCCAGGCTCGACTTGTGAGAGTTTGGTCCACCAGGCTGTTGCTTGGAGCGGCCCGCAGGCCCACATACCCACCACAGCCCGGTTGGTCCGGCACTCCTTGGAGGAATAAATCTAGTTTCCTCTTGAAAATGTCCACGGTTGTTCCGGCAATATTTCTTATGCTTGCTGGGAGGACGTTGAACAACCGCGGACCTCTGATGTTTATACAGTGTTCTCTGATTGTGCCTATGGCACCTCTGCTCTTCATTGGTTCTATTCTACATTTTCTTCCATGTCGTTCACTCCAGTACGTTGTTATTTTACTGTGTAGATTTGGGACCTGGCCCTCCAGTATCTTCCAGGTGTATATTATTTGATATCTCTCTCGTCTTCTTTCTAGTGAGTACATTTGGAGGGCTTTGAGACGATCCCAATAATTTAGGTGCTTTATTGCGTCTATGCGTGCCGTATATGTTCTCTGTATTCCCTCTATTTCAGCAATCTCTCCTGCTTTGAAGGGGGAAGTGAGTACTGAGCAGTACTCAAGACGGGACAACACAAGTGCCTTGAAGAGTACAACCATTGTGATGGGATCCCTGGATTTGAAAGTTCTCGTAATCCATCCTATCATTTTTCTGGCTGTCGCAATATTTGCTTGGTTATGCTCCTTAAACGTTAGGTCGTCCGACATTATTATTCCCAAATCCTTTACATGCTGTTTTCCTACTATGGGTACATTTGATTGTGTTTTGTACTCTGTATTATGTTTAAGGTCCTCATTTTTACCGTACCTGAGTACCTGGAATTTATCACTGTTAAACATCATGTTATTTTCTGATGCCCAGTCGAAAACTTTATTAATATCAGCTTGAAGTTTTTCAATGTCCTCAGCCGAGGTAATTTTCATACTGATTTTTGTGTCATCTGCAAAGGATGATACGAAGCTGTGACTTGTATTTTTGTCTATATCTGATATGAGAATAAGGAAAAGCAGTGGTGCAAGGACTGTACCCTGAGGTACAGAGCTTTTCACTGCACTTGGACTAGATTTTATATGGTTGACAGTTACTCGCTGAGTCCTGTTTGACAGAAAACTGAGTATCCAGCGTCCTACTTTACCGGTTATTCCCATTGACTTCATTTTGTGTGCTATCACGCCATGGTCACATTTATCGAAGGCCTTTGCGAAGTCCGTGTATATCACATCAGCATTCTGTTTCTCTTCTAATGCCTCAGTGACTTTGTCGTAGTGCTCAAGTAGCTGTGAGAGGCACGATCTTCCCGCTCGAAATCCATGTTGGCCTGGGTTATGAAGGTCATTGGTCTCCATGAAATTGGTGACCTGACTCCTAATCACTCTCTCAAATACTTTTATGATGTGCGATGTTAGTGCAACTGGTCTATAATTTTTTGCCAATGCTTTGCGCCCTCCCTTGTGTAGAGGGGCTATGTCTGCTACTTTAAGTGCATCTGGTATCTCCCCCGTGTCCAAGCTCTTCCTCCACACTATACTGAGTGCCTGTGCTACCGGCACTTTGCATTTCTTTATAAATATTGAATTCCATGAGTCTGGACCTGGGGCCGAGTGCATGGGCATGTTTTCAATTTCTTTTTCAAAATTTAGTGCGCTCGTGTTTATATCAGTTATATTTACCGGGGTTTGAATATCCCGCATAAAGAAAATGTCTGGATCTTCCACCTTCATGTTGTTTATTGGAGTGCTAAACATGTCCTCATACTGCTTTTTTAGGATTTCACTAATTTCTTTGTCATCCTCCGTGTATGAACCTTCACTTGTACGAATAGGTCCAATACTGGCAGTGGTTTTTGCTTTTGATTTCGCATATGAGAAGAAATATTTTGGATTTTTCTTTATTTCCTGAATTGCATTGATGACGTTAACTCTATCGCGAGGTAGACGCTATGATTCTAACGCTCTATTCGGCTTTTAGTTAGAGAACAATTCGTCTGCAATCAGTTGTCATACAGAATGCTTTAATTATGGAGAATCGTATTTAATTCTCACACAAATTGGATATAATGTGTTTACTGTAATGAAATCTGACGCAATACTGGCGTCAGGTGACGTGAGAACTGGTTGATACCTGGTTGATACCTGGTTGATGGGGTTCTGGGAGTTCTTCTACTCCCCAAGCCCGGCCCGAGGCCAGGCTCGACTTGTGAGTCGAGCCTAATGCACAGATAAATTATTAGTACATGAGAATTCTACGAGTTGTTAATTTTACTTACTACAATAGTTAGTATGGTTAGTAATAAGTAATGAGAATACAACAATGTTGTATTCGGTGTTGGAAATATCCAACATAACTCCGGGGGGCGGATTCTAGGGTCGCAGTGTACTGTGTCGTACTGACCTATCCCGAAGTGGTATTAAGATTAATACATTAGTATGTTAATATGTTAGTATGTTAGTACACACATAACGAACGTCCCGGATTTATCAAGGACTTACAAGAATTTGAGTCTTGCTATTTACATGTCAACTGAAACATGTTGTTTGTAGCCTACACAATATTTATAGAATTCAACTCTCCCAATTTAAACTAACAGAATCTACGGTGATGCGATATCTTGGGTCATAGTGACGTGTAATGTTTCGTTACGTGATATCACATCGTAGTATCATCACAGTTTTCTTAGTGGGAAATGCAGGAAATTATTCTTCTTCAGAGTTATAATATGCCCGCAAATTCCGCCTACATTGTTGAGCTGCAGCTCTAGTGGGACGGTTGCTTGGAGGAACAAATTCATTGTCCTCTGAAATTACTGGGGAAACTGGATCTGGCTGATATTCTTGTTCAGTCAGTTCAAGGGGAACCAGCTTCTCTAAAGTTTTTAGAGTAGTGTTGCCTCTGCATAAGACTTTAACCACTCTTAGGACACCTTGTCGATCTGGGTGAATGGTGACAATTTTTCCTATAGGCCACTCGGACCTTGGTCCATCACTGTCGACTAGTACAAGGTCTCCAGGTTTTAATTGTACCTTATTGTAAGGACTCGAAGCTCCATAGTGGTACTCTCGTAGAGCTATGAGGTACTCTCGAGTCCACACCTCATTCCACCTGTTAATAACTCCAGAAAGATGCTGGTAGCTTTCCACCAAGTCTCCTCTGGTCACATGGGACGGGTCTACAGGGTCCTCTTCGGCTAAAGGGATGAGAGGGCTCAGTAGACCTCCATGGATCAAGTGAGAGGGGCTCAGTGGTTCTCTCTGGGTGTAATCATCAGACAGGTAGGTGGTCGGGCGGTTATTGACTCGCGCCTCGATTTCCACAACAATAGTTTGGAGTTCTGAGTAACTGACCTTTTGTCGGTGTAACGTTTTCCTTAGACACCTTTTGACTGTGCCTACCATTCGCTCATAGAACCCACCTTGCCAAGGGGCTCTTGGTGCTATGAATTTCCAGTGACATTGTCTTCTTTGTAAGACTGATTGCACTTCAGGGTGGTTCCAGACTTCTCGCAAACAACTTTCTCCTGCCACAAAATTAGATCCGTTGTCTGATATCATTAATCTAGGACATGATCGACGGGCAGCAAATCTGCGGAAAGCTTGAATGAAAGCTTCAGCACTCATGTCTGGGGTAACCTCTAAGTGCACGCCTCTGGTTGTAGCACATGTAAAGAGACAAATGTACGCCTTCACTGGTATATTATCAGGGTTACCAGTGAGGAGTAAGGCTCCTGTATAATCAACTCCAGTGGTTTCGAATGGACGAAGATGAACCACTCGCTCTTCTGGGAGTGGGGGAGGTCCTGGGTAAGGACAGACTCTAGCGTCGTATCTCTTACTGATTACACAAGATTTAATAATGGTCTTAACAGTCTGACGACCTTGAGGAAGCCAGTACTTTTGTCTAAGGTCGGTGAGAGTATCTAAAACTCCACCATGTAGGGTACCATATTGATGGTGATGTAAGACAAGAAGTTTAGTTATGATGTGGTGGCGAGGTAAAAGGATTGGGTTCTTAGTGTCCAAGTCAATCTTTGCATGTAGCAAACGTCCTCCACATCGTAGTATGTTATGAGTGTTGACATCGTACCAGATGCCCAGAGACTTAGTGAGTTTATCCGGAAGATTCTCAAATTCGCTTCCGTAAGTCTCTTGCTGCGCCCGCTTAATCCAATAGTGAACAGGATTGGGAAATTTGTGTCGAATTCCTACTTTAGAGAGGAAATCAAACACATGTGCAGTCACTCGTAACAATTTGTTTAAGTTGGAATAATGATGAGGATTAATGGCAAATGTTCGCTGAGGCTCTGGGTCCTTCATAAGAGTGGTGATATTGGTCACTATGACTTGTGGCTTTTGTTTGGGCCACTGACCACCAACAAGCCATGAAGGTCCATTGAACCACCGCGAAGACTTGACAAGTTGTTTTAATGTCAATCCTCTTGATAAATAATCTGCAGGATTGTCCTTAGTAGGGACATGTCTAAACTTATAACCTGCGGATAAATCATGAATCTCCCTGACGCGATTACTGACGTAAGGAGTTTTGTTGTTATTGTTTCTTACCCATTGTAAGACGGCCTCGTTGTCTGACCACACTACAATCTCACC
This sequence comes from Procambarus clarkii, assembly GCF_040958095.1. NCBI lineage: Eukaryota > Metazoa > Arthropoda > Malacostraca > Decapoda > Cambaridae > Procambarus > Procambarus clarkii. The sequence continues at coordinate 10,693,132 of NC_091208.1, read as the reverse complement.
AAAGTGGATATTACTGAGTGTCTTTGCCAGGCAATGGGCTAACCTTACTCCCACTAGCAATGCTGTCAACTCCATCTGAGGTAAGGATCTCTTTTTGATGGGAGCAACTCTTGCTTTTGATGTGAGTAAAATTGATTGAGCACTGTTAACTAAATAGGCTACTGCGCCATATGCTTTGCCAGAGGTATCGCAGAAAACGTGCAAATTGGTGGGTAAGTTTGGTCCTGAAGCATTACGAGGAAATTTCAAAACACCTAACTGATTAAAATCCGTTGAGAGTATCTGCCATTTAGCTTGTAACTCACTTGATAACGGATCATCCCATCCCATATGTTGTTGCCAGCACTCCTGCATTAGGAGTTTGCCCCTTATTAATATAGGACTAAGTAGGCCTAAAGGGTCAAAAGGTTGACTGACAAATGAGAGCAGTGTTCTCATGGTAAGGGTTGAGTTATCAGTTTGTACTGACTTGACATTCATCTCGTCAGTGTTGGTGTTCCATTCCACGCCTAGAACCTTTAATTTACTGGGTACCTGATAATCGGGAAATTCTTTCTCGATTAACTGGTTAAGCAGTTTATTATTTGAGGCCCATGACTGTAGAGGCATATTGGCTCCTAACAGTTCACGGTTAGCCTCATGGTAGATTTCTACCAGATCAGCTTGATCATTAGTTGTCCCCTGGAAATTGTCGACATACAAGTTGTCGCTAATGGTTGCCTTATAAGGGCTGTCTGATTTCCTCAAATGCGTGTCTAATGTTGCTTGCAAAAGAAACGGTGAGGTCGTAGCACCAAATAATACAGAGGCAAACCGATAGGTGATTATTTCCCTGTTAGGATCCAGTGGATCCTTGTACCAGAGGAATTTTGTGTAGTCACGATCTTCCTCATGCAATCCTACTCGGAGAAAGGCTTTGCTGATGTCAGCAGTATAGGCAAAAATACCTGTGCGAAATCGTAACAACACGTCATGTAGCCTTTGTGTTAGGCTAGGTCCCGTTTGGAGACATTCATTTAAAGACACACTGTTAGGCTTTACTTTAGCACTACAATTAAAGACAATACGAATAGGTGTTGTCAGTGAGTCTTTCACCACAGCATGGTGAGGTAAATAATGACCTGTTTTTCGGTCATCGTGTTCAACAACTTCAATGAACTTATTGTTAAGTTGTTGTTGGATAAGTTGGTGATACATGGTTAGTTTGTCTGGCTGCTTCTGCAGTCGTGTTAATTGAGACTGCAATTGTGAGGCTGCCATAAAATAATTCACTGGAAGTTGTGGATGATCTAACTTCCATGGAAGTCTTACCCAGTATTGTTTATTTGAGTAGACAACTGTATCCAGATATTGCTGGTAAGTCCATGTATCATCAGGACTTGGTTGCTCAGGGATGATGCCTAACGTATCTAAATCCCACAAACGATGTATTGGTGGGTCAGACTCAATGTCCTCGGCTATTTCCCTGAAGCGTAGGGGTGACTGCTCTAAGCCTAGTCACGCCACAATTACATTATTGGTTTGTTGGTTTGTGGGCGTTGGACCTTGTCTGAAAAGCACGGGTCCTGTGAGCAATTTGCCACCTGCGGACGACAACAAATTCATACCATGTTGCCTTGTGCATCCAGTGATAAACTTATAATAATGATCCGCGCCTATTAATATTCCAATATCTGTAAGGCAATCGGAATTTATTTTATGATCCGCTAGCCTCATGCGGTTTCGCTTAAGGTGTCTCGCAGTGCGAGCTAATCCTGTGACCTGCAGGTCCGTAGGAATCTTATCCACTACCACCGCATGGATTGGGCTAGCAGAGGATCCTAATCTAACTAGTAATTTAACTACCTTGTAGTCACGCGGTCTACTATTTGATAGGAAACCAGAAATGTTTAACTTCACACTTTTGGTAGGTTTTAAATTTATATCATCTACCAACTGTTGTGTGATGAAGGTTTTTTGGGAACCTTGGTCAAAGAGACCTCTACTGTTAATTCTAGATCTTCGGTTTATTAATTTAAGCTGAGCGGTAGGCAAGGTAGTACTATTGCCTGACTCAGTAGCAAGCACATTCACTTCGTGATGTACTTTACAATATTGCACTGCCGTAGAATTAGTAAAATTCTCTCCAGTGGTCAGAGTTGGTGTAGGAGATTTCCTACATAAGGCGTAGTGGTGTACACCTTGGTTACAACGTTTGCAAGTACGTAGTGGTACTGCACATTTCTTGGGATCATGAGAACCCATACATTTAGTGCATTTGTGCAATTCCTGTAACCTTTTAACTCTAGCATTATACGTAGGATAAGCAGAGCATTGGTAAGTGGTGTGTTCCTGATTGCAGAACAGACACTTTCTCTGGTTAATAGACTTAGTCTCTTTAGTAGACAAGTCATTGGTTATCTCTGAAGGAGATACTGAATAGGTACCTACATTTCCACTTCTTTTCCTGGTGGATGGAGTAGGTTTTGATTTATATTTATTAGACTTACTAGGAGTCTGTTTAGGTTTGACTGAAATATCAGTATTAATTGGTTTGGACTCAGGTTTAATTCTGTCATGAGTCTTTAACCTATTAACTGTGATCCTCAACCCCTCGAAAATCTGATCGAGAGTAAGAAACTCAGTATTATAATGTGAGCAGAGCTCTGTCAAGACGTTTCGAGGTAATTTCCTCTGTAACAATAGCTTGATTGACCATTCAGAACTAGGTATATTAACCTTGGTACCTAAGGCCTTTACTAGAGACTCTACTTCTAGTCTGAAGCTTTGAAGTGACTCTGGTCTACTGTTTGGTGCATTCAGATCTAGCAATTGATAATAAAGGGTAGCTATACTTAACTCTTTGTTGCAATAGTTCAACTTCAGGAGTTTTATAACTTCCTCATAATTACTCTCATTAAGAGTAAGGTTATGTATGACCTTTTTAGCCTCTCCTGTGAGAAGACTGAGTAGGTATGAAAATTTAGAAACTTTGTCTAGAGACTGTTTCTTATGGATGTGAACTTCAAAGGAAGTCCAAAAATTATCCCAATTTTCTGTATCTAATCCTGAAAAGGTGGGCAAGTCTAGAGTAGGTAAACGAACCTCAGGTAAGTGATTATTGAAGTGAGACCCAGTGTTGCTGGCATTGGATCCAGACTGTTTGGCTAATTTAGATAGCCTGAAAATTTTATCATGAGTCTCCTCTTCATATTGGGAGATGTCGGTTACTATTTGACTTACTTCATCTGGATCAGTTTCTACAGTATTTAGCAGATCAAGATAAGATTGACCTGCAGTTCTGACTTGATCAAATTTCAGATCAGCCAATCTAACTGTTGACTCTAAGTGATAAGAGTCAATGGGATTATCTTTAGTTAAATCATCAGCCTTATTAATTAATCTGGTCAAGTGACCTTTAAGGCCAATGTAGGTTCTCCTCAATTGTTCAGGAGTAGCCATGTTGGGCTTAGGGTCAAACTTCACAGTGTTAGCATATGTATTACTAATGAAGCTCGGGTACATGTTCATTAGTGAACAGGTAACATTAATTGTAGCCTAAATTAAAGTGACTACTTTATATTTTACCTCACTGGAGGTTGAATGTACCTACCTACCTAACAACAAATAGCTAGATATTTTGTGTACTGTCTGAACTCCACCACTAGTTCTCGTCTGGTTAGCTCATCCTTATCACCATCAGAGTTAATGGAGATAATCCAGCAATACGCAAAATAGATACACAAAATAATGCATACAAGAGAAATATTATGGAGACACTCCAATCAGAGTTATCTCAAAATTTATCCCACCCTATAGAGGGTCAGCACAAATAATATAATACACAACACTGACTAGTTTTAGATCTAGTCGTAATAATTCCTAACTAAGAACTATAAAATTATTTAGTCTGGGCTTGTACCAAATTCAGCACAATCTCAGCCTAAATTCTACCTAATAACATGGGTAAAGATTATTGTGGTGCAGTAAAGTAAATATAGTTGTGCTGTATTTTTGGGTTTTTTGTTTTATAAGAGTGCTCTTGCACACACAGGTGAACAATTATGTACAGTTAAGTTTGGCTTGCTAGCCACAGCCTTTTGTGATGGTTGATGGTGTTAATTAACTTGTCAACCACATGCAACCTAGATTCCCCTGACAAATGTACACCGTCTCTGGTCAGGTTCTGTCTGTAAGGTCTGGCCGTAAATTGGATATATGTGGCATCCAATCTCACTCGTTTTTTCAGCCTGAAATTTATGTACTTAGCAGCTCTAAGGTAGTATTCCGGAGTTACTCCCCAACGATTATCTTGGCTTGGTTGGCGAGGCTCCACTAATGTGAATACTACTGATTCACTGATGAGCTTGAAAGAAGAAATTATGTTTTTGAGGTGTTTGATCACCTCGGCTGGATGACGAGTGGGGTGGATGTCATTGCCACCTAAGTATATAATGGTTAGATGGTGAGGCCACTCTAACGCAGGTGTTAGGGTGGTGTTGTTGTAAAAGTTATGAGCTGTTGCTCCTGGTGACCTAAAGATTCTCACCTCGGTGTGAGGTATAGGTCTAAGTGTTGTGGGTAATTGGCTATGACCCCCTAAAGCCACTTTATACATGAGGTAAAAGTAGCAACATGTTAGTGTGATCTAGGCTAACTAATGTGTTACAATGTTAGTTGACACAATTAATTAAATAGTTAGTCTAGCTTCTATCACACAAGGATTAGTTATTAATGGTTAATATTTTAATTATAAATTTAATGCCTATCCGGTTCGAAGGACCATAATGTGGGATATTTGGGCTTGATTCTGATTAATTAATAATTAAAGTAGTAAATTAAATTACGAAGGACCACCCACCTTTAAAGTAAAGAGGGAAACTGAGAATTTCTGATCATTAAATAATTCCTAGATGAAACCAGTAACTATGGATATAACTAGAAAGCATGATCATAAGATTAATTAATGGGCTGTATTATTAAAAGAAATTAAGCCTCAAACACCTACATTGGGGGGTTATTACTGGAGGTAAGTACGTCCAGGAATCAGTGTGGTTCGTTCACTAATTCAATTAATAATAATCTAATCCTATAAAATAATGCTGAATACAATATCATTCACATAAAGAAGAATATGAATATGAGCATAATAATGAGTTACAGTAAATCACACATTAATATCAAAACATTCTGAATAAATCAAATTGCAAAGGAATGGATAAAAAGGAAATAAATCTTAGCTTGAAGCAGATTCCTTTAGATAACCATAGAAGTCCTCTTAATCTCCAGATCCGGTACACTGACAAATGGTACGGTTCAACATGGAGAAGGCAGCATGAGGAATTCTTCTCTCGGACTGCAAGATAAATAACTACCAGTAGCAATTGATTTAACTACTCAATTTATATTCAAAAATGTTAAGATTTACAGATGAAATGCTAATCACCTGTTATTAGGTGTTATCCCGCTTCATAACGAACAATCACCCTGCTATTATCAGACCTGTAAATGATGCATCAAATAAAGGAGTACTTAGCTGTGGGCACTGTACATGTATTAAGATTGCCGTATTTTCGCATCCCAGGTTCCGGTGAACCTATCCTGGATAGTGATGCGCTTCAAGTTGGCTGATTACGTGTCGTCAGGAACCAAATCAAGGGGTCCCTTATTTAACACCAGATCTAGTTGAAGATATTATCTGCAAGGTCATTCACGCCTCACAGTGGAGGCTTTCATCTGAGGATGGATAACACTTGTCCTATTTGCTGGACAATGGCGTCTTTTACGAGTACGGTAAGCGCAGCTTTGCCTCCTTTCGGCTCTGCACGTGTCCGCGTACTGAGGAGGATGGTGTCCCTCCAACCCACGCCGAGTCGACGTTCATAACACAAATCATTGTCTCGAACATTAATATTTCTCGCATTTGCGCTTGAAACGTTAAAGACTGGACGGGTTTATTATTTAGAGGAACAAATTATTATTATTTACTAATTTAAGAATAGTAAATATATAAGGGAGAGGAATTAATGTCTCCCCATGGCATTCATTGATGACGTTAACTCTATCGCGAGGTAGACGCTATGATTCTAACACTCTATTCAGCTTTTAGTTAGAGAACAATTCGTCTGCAATCAGTTGTCATACAGAATGCTTTAATTATGGAGAATCGTATTTAATTCTCACACAAATTGGATATAATGTGTTTACTGTAATGAAATCTGGCGCAATACTGGCGTCAGGTGACGTGAGAACTCTAGCCTAATGCACAGATAAATTATTAGTACATGAGAATTCTATGAGTTGTTAATTTTACTTACTACAATAGTTAGTATGGTTAGTAATAAGTAATGAGAATACAACAATGTTGTATTCGGTGTTGGAAATATCCAACATTTGTCTCACTAATTCATTGTAAATATTTACTATTTTATGATATAATTAAAAAAATAGAAATTATTGCACTTACCGAAACGTGGATGAATGTAGAAAATAGATAATTATTAGCTGAATATCAAATAAATGGATTTAAACTATTTCACACAGATCGATATATTAGACGAGGATGGGGAGCAGCCATATATGTTAGGGACAATTTGAAATGTAGTCTCAAAGAGGGAATCAAAACTGAGCCACACAAAGAAACTATTTGGATAGAATTAAACGAAAAAGCAAACAATATTATAGTAGGAGTTATATATAGGCCACCAAATTTAGACAGAATGGAAGCAAAGCATCTATGGGATGAAATATCTAGAGCATCTAGATCTAACAGTATTTATGTCATGGGTGACTTTAATTTTAGTGGAATAAACTGATTGAACAAAACAGGGTATAGTGAAGCAGAAGATTTTCTAGAATTAATTGACGATTGCTTTCTTACGCAACACATTAAGGAACGTTGTATTGTTACACTGCCACACGTTGTATTGTTACACTGCTACATGTTGTATTGTTACACCGCAATACCTTGTATTGTTACACTGCCAATTGTTGTATTGTTACACTGCCATATGTTGTATTGTTACACTGCCACACGTTGTATTGTTACACTTCCACATGTTGTATTGTTACACTGCCACATGTTGTATTGTTACACCGCCACACCTTGTATTGTTACACTGCCACAGGTTGTATTGTTACACTTCCACATGTTGTATTGTTACACTGCCACACCTTGTATTGTTACACTGCCACATGTTGTATTGTTACAATGCCATAAGTTTCATTGTTTCACTGCCACACGTTGTATTGTTACACTGCCACACGTTGTATTGTTACACTTCCACATGTTGTATTGTTACACTGCCACACCTCGTATTGTTACACTGCCACATGCTGTATTGTTACACTGCCACATGTTGCATTGTTACACTGCCACATGTTGTATTGTTACACTGCCACACGTTGTATTGTTACACTGGCACACGTTGTATTGTTACACTGCCACATGTTGTATTGTTACACTGCCACATGTTGTATTGTTACACTGCCACGTGTTGTACTGTTACACTGCCACACCTTGTATTGTTACACTGCCACATGTTATATTGTTACACTGGCATATGTTGTATTGTTACACTGCCACACGTTGTATTGTTACACTTCCACATGTTGTATTGTTACACTGCCACACGTTGTATTGTTACACTGCCACACGTTGTATTGTTACACTGCCACATGTTGTATTGTTACACTGCCACACCTTGTATTGTTACACTGCCACAGGTTGTATTGTTATACAGCCACACGTTGTATTGTTACACTGCCACATGTTGTATTGTTACACTGCCACATTTTGTATTGTTTCACTGCAACACCTTGTATTGCTACACTGCCACACGTTGTATTGTTACACTGCCACACCTTGTATTGAAATACTTACTACTACACCGTGTATTGTAACACAATCACATCTTGCATTTCAAGACATATTCCCACATTTTGTATTGTAATACTACTGCATTTTGCATTGTAACACCTACTGCCACATCCTGTAATGTAACTCTAACTGCCACACCCTGTAATGTAACTCTTACTGCCACACCCTGTAATGTAACTCTTACTGCCACACCCTGTAATGTAACTCTTACTGCCACACCTTGTATTGTAATACTTACTGCCACACCTTGTATGGTAAAACTTTCTGCCACACTATGTAATGTAACACTGCCACACCTTATAATGTAACACGTTGTTGCTACACCGTATATTGTATCACTGCCGCACTCTTGTATTTAAATATTTACTGCCTCATCTTGTACAGTAACACTTACTGCCACACCATTGTATTGTAACCTTGCCACACCTTGTATAGTAATAATTACCCTCACATACCTTACAACTTATGATCATTTATATTGCTTATATAAACATTTTATCCACAACATTTATATAATAAACACAATAATTCCAGAACCCGGCTCTGTGTTGCAGCGGTCAGCACGGCCGCCTTTAAAGTGGCAGACTCAGGTTCAACTCCTGGCGGAGCCTTTTTCTCTCCAGCTAAATTTACACCCAGATAAATTTATTATGAATAAATAAATAAATAAATAAATTTTTATTCAGGTAAGGTGCATACATAAAAGGTAAGATACAAAGTTGATGGATTTATAGATAGAGCTAGTACATACAATGCCTAAAGCCACTATTACGCAAAGCGTTTCGGGCAGCTGATTATTACTGATTATTATATTTCATTATCTTCAGTGGAGTACTTGTAATGTGTTTTAAAGTATATTTAGCTAATTGTATCGTTTAAAAATACTCCATTTGGCCTACATTGCCATGAAAATTATATATATATATATATATATATATATATATATATATATATATATATATTTATAAAATACCTTGTAAAGACTGTAATAAGTTCTATGTTGGGCAAATATCTAAAGATTTGAAATGTAGAATTTCGCAACATAAATACTCTGTAAGACATGGCCAATTGTCTAATGCTTTGTTTGTTCATCTGTCAGAAGATGCTCACCAAATTGATTGGGAGATGGCTTCTTCAATAACGAATTGTAAAAGCACCTATCTTGAGGTTATCTTGAGATGATTTCGGGGATTTTTAGTGTCCCCGCGGCCCTGTCCTCGACCAGGCCTCCACCCCCAGGAAGCAGCCCGTGACAGCTGACTAACACCCAGGTACCTATTTTACTGCTAGGTAACAGGGGCATAGGGTGAAAGAAACTCTGCCCATTGTTTCTCGCCGGCGCCTGGGATCGAACCCAGGACCACAGGATCACAAGTCCAGCGTGCTGTCCGCTCGGCCGGCCGGCTCCTATAACTATAACAGAAACATAATTGAATCTGCTTTGATACAGATCACAAAAGAAAGTAATTTCAACAATAGCAGGTGTTTATATTACTTAGATCAATTTTAAATAGATCAATTAAAGGGTGATTTATGTAGGATCATTGGAACACATTTGTCTCACTAATTCATTGTAAATATTTACTATTTTATGCTATAATTAAAAAAAAAATATTATTGCACTTACCGAAACGTGGATGAATGTAGAAAATAGAGAATTATTAGCTGAATATCAAATAAATGGATTTAAACTATTTCACACAGATCGATATATTAGACGAGGATGGGGAGCAGCCATATATGTTAGGGACAATTTGAAATGTAGCCTCAAAGAGGGAATCAAAACTGAGCCACACACAGAAACTATTTGGATAGAATTAAACGAAAAAGCAAATAATATTATAGTAGGAGTTATATATAGGCCACCAAATTTAGACAGAATGGAAGTAAAGCATCTATTGGATGAAATATCTAGAGCATCTAGATCTAACAGTATTTATGTCATGGGT